>NC_060120.1:386765645-387008770 GCF_021461395.2 Schistocerca americana
CCAATGAAATTCAGTTTAAGAGAAGCCTAAAGGATTTATTGGTGGCCAAATCCTTCTACTTCATTGATGATATATACAGGGTGGTCCATTGATCGTGACCGGGCCAAATATCTTACGAAATAAGCATCAAACGAAAAAACTACAATGAACGAAACTCGTCTAGCTTGAAGGGGGAAACCAGAAGGCACTGTGGTTGGCCCACTAGATGGCGCTGCCATAGGTCAAAAGGATATCAGCTGCATTTTTTAAAATAGGAACTCACATTTTTTATTACATATTCTTGTAGTATGTAAAGAAATATGAATGTTTTAGTTGGACTACTTTTTTTACTTTGTGATAGATGGCGCTGTAATAGTCACAAACGTATAAGTATGTGGTATCACGTAACATTCCGCCAGTGCGGACGCTATTTGCTTCGTGATGCATTACCCATGTTAAAATTGACCGTTTGCCAATTGCGGAAAAGGTCGATATTGTGTTGATGTATGGCTATTTTGATCAAAATGCCCAATGGACATGTGCTATGTAAGCTGCTCGGTATCCTGGACGACATCATCCAAGTGTCCAGACCGTTCGCCGAATAGTTTATGTTATTTAAGGAAACAGGAAGTGTTCAGCCACATGTGAAACGTCAACCATGACCTGCAACAAACAATGATGCCCAAGTAGGTGTTTTAGTTGCTGTCGCGGCTAATCCGCACATCAGTAGCAGACAAATTGTGCGAGAATCGGGAATCTCAAAAACGTCAGTGTTGAGAATGCTACATCAACATTGATTGCACCCGTACCATATTTCTATGCACCAGGAATTGCATGGCGATGACTCTGAACATCTTGAACAGTTCTACCACTGGGCACAAGAGAAATTACAGGATGATGACAGATTTTTTGCACGTGTTCTATTTAGCGACGAAGCGTCATTCACCAACAGTGGTAGCGTAAACTGGCATAATATGCACTATTGGGCAATGGAAAGTCCACAATGGCTGCGACAAGTGGAACATCAGCGACCTTGGTGGGTTAATGTATAGTGCAGCATTATGGGAGGAAGGATAATTGGCCCCCATTTTATCAATGGTAATCTAAATGGTGCAATGTATGCTGATTTCCTAAGTAATGTTCTACCGATGTTACTACAAGATGTTTCACTGCATGACAGAATGGCAATGTACTTCCAACATGATGGATATCCAGCCCATAGCTCGCGTGCGGTTGAAGCGGTATTGAAGAGCATATTTCATGACAGGTGGATTGGTCGTCGAAGCACCATACCATGGCCCGCATGTTCTCCGGATCTGATGTCCCCGGATTTGTTTCTGTGGGGAAAGCTGAAGGATATTTGCTATCGTGATCCACCGACAACTACTGACAACATGCGTCAGCGCATTGTCAATGCATGTGCGAACATTACGGAAGGCAAACTACTCGCTGTGAGAGGAATGTCGTTACATGTATTGCCAAGTGCACTGAGGTTGACGAACATCATTTTGAGCATTTATTGCATTAATGTGGTATTTACAAGTAATCACTCTGTAACAGCATGCGTTCTCAGAAATGATAAGTTCTGTCTGGGAAGTAGGAACATGCGACCCAATTTCATACATCATAATCAATGTTTCTGAAAGCCTGCAGCTGTCATTCATTATTTAAATAATGAAATACAGCACTAGTTACATATTTTTTCATGCTTAGCACCACGACGCGTTTTGAGGTTTTTTCCGTTGTTGTCAAGTACAAATATGTACATAAGTATTTTGTGTGATGTCCAAATATGTGTTATTCTGTCTCTCTTGCACTGTAATTGTTATCAGGTACGGTGCCTCTTCAGTTACTTAGAAAACCACACACATGCAAAAATCACTCACATTGTTTGCGTTACATCACAAAAAATACATACGTAAATACTGCACTTGACAACGAGAATAAATTCTTGAAACGTGTTTTGCTTAGCATGAAAAACAAAAATACATAACCAGCACTGTGTTTAAACTAAAAACATCAGAGCAAAGTGAATTATGGTCTTCACTAGCACTCCAAGTGGCCAAACACCAAAACACACTAAATATGGTTTGACAAAGGTGTCACGAGGATTGCAACAATTAGGAAACTGCGTTTGTACAGTAGAAACGGTTTGTAAATGGTTGTGATTGGTCACGATATCTTCACTCGAACGAACCTAGTTACTCCCATCAGCCACCACGCCAAGTAAAGCTGGACAGCGGCAAGAGATACGGCACACATTTTTCCAACTTTTACTCATTTACCAGTCCAAATCTGCTGAGTAGAGTGCCCTGATGAAACTACTTCTTCCTTTTAGTGTTCAACCCTGAGATTGGTTTGCAGCAGAGCGCCATTCCTCTCTTCTGTCTGCCTTCCTCTTCATTTCCACGTATGTGTTACATTCAACGTCATTCATGATCTGTTGCATGTACGATATCCTTGGTCACCCCCGCCGATTACTTCCCTCAATAGGTCCTTCCACTATTGTTCCAATGGTGTTGTTGTGTCATAGGATGTGCCCTACAAGTTTCTCTCTTTTTGTTTGGATGTGCCTCCACAGAGATCTAGTTTCCCGTACTCTTCTAAGCACTTCTTCATTTGTTACTTTGTCTCTCCAGCTGATCTTCATCATCCTTCTGTAGCACCACATCTCCAGGGCTTCTAGCCATCTTCTCTCTTCTCTTCCAATTGTCCAAGTTTCACATCTGTATAGGGCCACACTCCAAATGAAACCTTTCGTTTCCTTATTTTCAGACTGATGTTGTTGCTGGTGAGTAAGTTCCTCCTCTGATTAAATGCAATTTTGGCCTTTTGTGTTCTGCTCACAATTTCTTTCCAGCTTGTACCATCCCTTGTGATTTTGCTTCCCAGGTAAGTAAATTCCTCTACCACTTCCAGCTCCTCTCTTCCAATTCACATTCTCAGAGGTTCATATTCTGCTCCTGTACTGCATACCATCACTTTAGTCTTTTTCTTGTTTATTCACATTCCATACTGATTGCATAGAATTTTTTCCATTGTTCTGAAGACTTCCTCTAGATCTTGTTTTGTCTCCGTGACTATAGCAATATCATCTGCATAATGTAACATGTCTATCTTCTGCCCATTAATTTTGATCCCCACCTCAGTAGTTTCTTGAACTTGGTCTATAGCTTCCTGCATGTAAGCACTGAATATAAGAGGAGAGAGAGAGCACAACCTTGTCTTACCCCTTTTCTAATATTTGCCTCTTGTTCCTGGTGAAGTTCCTAATCACTGCCACCTCATTCTTATAGAAACTGAGTATCGCGTGGATGTCGTTGTACTTTATTCCACTTTTCCTCAGAACTCTTAATATCTCTTGCCAGATAATGTTATCAAATGCCTTTTCCATGTCTACAAAGGCAATATAAGTTGGTTTACTTTTCTGTAATTGCTTTTCGATAATGAATCTCAGTGCCAGAATCGCTTCTTGTCCCCAATCCCCTTCTGAAACCAAACTGTTCATCACTCAGCATATCCTCCACGTTCTCTTCAATTCTCTTCAGAACTATTTTTATGAGAATTTTTGATGCATGATATATTAGGCTTAGAGTTCAGTACTGTTCACATTTTGTAGCTGCTGCCTTCTTTGGTGTAGGAACAATGATACATTTCTGGAAGTTTGTCAGTATCTCTCGTGGACCTAATAATTTTGAGCATCTTCATTTTCATGCTGTCATCAGCATTCTTTATTAGTTCTGCAGGGATGTCATCAATATCCGTCGCTTTGTTGTCTCATAGTTCTTTTAGAGCTCTGTCAAATTCTTCTTGTAGAATGTCATCTCCCTTGTCATCTTCGTCTACTTGCTCTTCCCTTCCTAGTGCTTCCACTCAAAGAGGTGTTCCGGCATACAGCTCCTCTATGTATTCTTTCCATCTCTTCACCAAACAGCATTTTCCCCTCTTTATTTTCTATTGTGCCTAAGAGTGTTGTTTTACGTTTGTTAAAAAATTGATTTGCTGTTCTGTAGGCTAAGTCAGTTCTTCCGCTTTGCATATTTTCTTCCACTTCCCTGCACATTTATTCAAGAAAATTTTCTTTTGCTTTCCTAGCTTATTTATTTAAATTCCTTAGTCTTCTGTATTCAGCTTTTCCTTGTTCATCAGTTGCATTTTTGTATAATCTCCTGTTTTCTATAAGCTCAGTAATATCTGCTGTAATCTATTTCCTCTTGTTTTTGGGTTCAGTTCTTCCAACTATCTTTTCTGTTTGTATATACCAGATTTAATTTGATCCCAGTCTTCATTTACTCCAGCATTTGAAAATTTTTGGTTAGGTTGTCTGTTTCATGAGCATAGTGCTTTGCCACTCCCTCAGTTTTCAGTTTTTCTAGTTCCCATTTAAGTTTTACTGGCTTCTTACTTAACCACGTAATATTTGTAAACACTACTGTATGGCCAACATCATGCCATTGTTATTTTTCTCCATGAACATTTGTTCATAATGTGTAAATCACAGGAAAATTTGAAATACAATAAAATACGTCAATGCAAAATGAGGTGCAAATTAACATTGTGGCCTTAGGAAATTTGTTGTAAACGGCAGGAAAACATTAATTCTGGGAATGTAAAAATGGGGTTATACTGTACTTATTTCATAGGTGAATAACTTTTTCTTTTGAATCTTCTGTTGAAGCCCTGTGGCATCTGCTGTTTTGACTGTAATAACTGGTTACAGCATTTTAGGTTACTCCAAATATGTACCTCTAGATATGTGGCAGTTATTACTGTAACCAGTGATTGCTAGTCAGTTTTAGAAAACAGTAAAACATAATTGGAAGAAACCATCTAAAAAGCCATGGCTTACTTGTAAACAGAAAAGGGAAATGTAGCCTATATGTAAGAGGAGTAATGATCCAGAATCAGTGAAACATTATAAAAACCCACTGCACTGCAATACGAAAAGTTATTGAAAGTCCAGAAATATGTGCATTGTGTTTGAGATTAGCACATCTAGCAATAAAATTAAAACAATTTGGAATATTGTTAAAAGGGAAACAGGGCAACTAAGAGCACAGGAAGACTGTGTTTCTATTAGACTCAATGGAATGATTATTAACAAGAAGTCAGAAGTAGAAAACATTTTTAATAATCATTTTCTAACTGTTGTAGAGAAAGTAGGATCCAGCTATTCATTGCAAGATAGTATATGGAAGAGGCAATGCCTATGCAATTTGATAAAATTGAAATTCAACCCACCTCTCTTACTGAAATCAGGAAAATAATAAATTCACTCAAAAGTAAAAGCACACATGGAATTGATGGCATTTCCAACAGATAAGTAGGATTCTCAGTCACATATGTAGTAGCTCACTGAAACAGGGCATTTTTACCTATAGACTGAAATATGCTATTGTTAAACCATTGCATAAAAAAGATTTCCTTTCACTGATCAAATGTTAAATGCATCGAATAACTGAACATCACCCATTGGGATATTATGTGATATCTCAAAGGCTTTTGAGTGTATGAATCATGAAATTCTTTGAGATAAGCTTAAGTATTGTGGTATGAGTGAGGAAAGTGCACAAATGATTTAATTCATATTTAACTGGAAGAATGCAGAAGGTTGAAATTAACAGTACAGGTAGTCTGCAAAAGTCCTCTAACTGTGGAGGTATCAAGAATGGTGTCCCACATGGTTCAGTCTTGTGTTCCTTATTGTTCTTGATACATATTAATGACTTTTATAAATTATAGAGTGCAGCAATCAGTTGTCCTTTTTTGTACGTTTTTTTGGCAAATCCAGATTTCAGCTAGTACCTAGCCATTATAAATGCACTATTTTCTAGTCTTGATACATGTCAGTTCCCTGTTGTTTGGGCGTCAGTCACAGTTCTTTGAATACTACTAGAATCTCAATACCGTTTGTGGAAATCGCAACACCAAGAAGGAAACACATGCATGAATTCAATTGATTTAATACCACAGGTTAGGGACAAGACAAGTAACAAATGATTACCTTTTCAAATCTTTGCATGTCCTTTGAGCCCTACTATTCAGTATGTCATGTAGCGACCATGCTCTGCAATTAAAGCTACTATACTCTGTAGCATTGAATCAATAATGTTTTGAATATGTTTCTGAGGGATTTCCCTCCATGCAGTTTGTATCCGAGCCCACAAATCCATGACCACCAGTTACTGGAGGATCGTGAGGCACCAGGTGCTGACCAACCATATCTTAGACATGTTCGATGGGCAACATGTCTGTTGAACATGCAGGCCAGGAAAGCAATGGTACCCGTCGCTCTTCAAAGAAGGCCTTTCCATTCCTCGCAATATATGGCCGGGCATTATCATGTTTAAATGTGGCCTGTGGAGATGCCTGAAGCAGGGGAATATCTCAGGCTCCACAACCTCCTTTAGGTACCAGTTGCTGTTCAAAGTGCCCACAATATGTACGAGGTGAGATTCGTTGTTGTAACCAGTAGCACCCCAAACCATCACACCTGCTGCTTGTCCGCTATGCTGCTCCACAGTGCAGCCCTCCAGGTTGCGCTCACCACTGTACTGCTGGACACTTATGCAACCATCACTGTAGGACACGTTGAAGCTGGTGGTTTCTGGACAATGGAAGCTGACATAACGACATATGTGCAACCAATCTAGCCTGCAGTAGATGGCGATGAACCGTTGATGCAGACAAGTTCACACTTGTTGCAGTGCTCCAGTGACGAACCAACACTGTGGATGACACTGTATGGTCCGTAATGGCCATGCGGACAAGATGACATTCATCCTGTGCTGTGGTCATGTTCCGTGGTCCAGTTCCCAGTCGTTGCTGCACACGACCTTCCTCTATTCATTGCTTCCACACACACATCACTGTCATAGCAGCATGCCCTGTGCGAGCTGAAATGTCACAGTATGACTACCGAGCGAGGTGGCGCAGTGGTTAGACACTGGACTCGCATTCGGAAGGACGACGGTTCAATCCCGCGTCCGGCCATCCTGATTTAGGTTTTCCGTGATTTCCCTAAATCACTCCAGGCAAATGCCGGAATGGTTCCTCTGAAAGGGCACGGCCGACTTCCTTCTCCATCCTTCCCTAATCCGATGAGACCGATGACCACGCTGTCTGGTCTCCTTCCCCAAACCAACCAACCAACCACAGTATGACTGCTCCCATGCCAATATAGCTCCCTTTGATGTCGACGGTGCATACTGGCACTCACTGTATTGTTTCCACCTTGTTTGACAGCTCTGCACCGACTACACTAAGCACAACACCAACCTTGTCGGACCAACATGAGAGGGCTCTGCTCAGCCTGCAAAACGTATCATACATTGGCTGCACACCCACCACCACTTCCACCAAGTGTGGCGCTATTCGGGTAATTCCTTCTTGGTGTTGCACTTTTCACAAACGACAGTGTACAGTTCTGCACAGTAAATGGCATAACACCATTGATAAATACAGACTATGAACAGAAGTCTGTTGCTAAGGCAGAATATTCAAAATTTGGGTGTTTGAATTGATGTGAAATTGAATTGAAAGAAACACAGCAATGATCTGCTGAAACAGTTAGGTTAAATTACTTATGCTATTAGGGCTGTTGCAAATTTTAGCAATAAACATATCAGTAAATTAGTCTACTATGGCTGTTTTCATTCACTGCTTTCATATGGTATCTTATTTTGGGGTAATTCATCATTAAGAGAAAAAGTATTCATTGCACAAAAGCATGTACAGACTAATAGCTGGAGCCCACCCAAGATCACCTTGTAGACATTTATTTAAGGAACTCGGGATGTTCACAGTACCTTCGCAAAACTTATGTTCACTTATGAAATTTGTTATTAACAACCCATCCCAGTTCAAAAATAACAGCAAAGTGTATAGCTACAACACTAGAAGGAAGGATGATCTTCACTATTCTGGGTTAAATCTGACTTTGCCACAGAAAGGGGTAAATTATGCTGCCACAAAAATCTTTGGGCATTTGCCGAAAAGCATTAAAAGTCTGACAGATAGCCAACCCACATTTAAAAACAAATTAAAAGAATTTCTGAATGACAACTCCTCCTACTCAATAGATGAAGTTTTACATATGAAGTAGTAAGTGTAAAATAATAGTAATAATAATAATAATAATCATAAGATACAAAAAAAGTGAAAATAGAAGGAAACGAAACCAAACATTCAACACAAGCCAAAAGAGATTTTACCAGACAATAGATAACACACACATTAAAATAGACAATCCACCAAACATAACAAACATGGAACACTTCTGGAGCAACATATGGTCAAACCCGGTACAACATAACAGGCATGCACGGTGGACACAAGCAGAAACAGACACATGCAAGATGATACCACAAATGCCTGAAGTGATAATTTTGCAACATGAAGTCACCCAAGGAATTAATTCTACTCACAATTGGAAAGCCCCTGGAAAAGATAAAATAGCAAATTTCTGGCGAAAGAAGTTCAGCTCAACACATTCACATCTAACTAAATTATTTAACAGTTACATTGCAGACCCATACACATTCCCTGATACACTTACACATGGAATAACTTATCTGAAACCTAAAGATCGAGCAGACACAGCAAACCCAGCTAAATATCGCCCCATAACATGCCTACCAAAAATATACAAAATATTAACTTCAGTCATTACACAGAAATTAATGACACATATAACACAGAACAAAATTATAAATGAAGAACAAAAAGGCTGTTGCAAAGGAGCACGAGGGTGTAAAGAGCAACTGATAATAGATGCAGAGGTGACATATCAAGCTAAAACTAAACAAAGGTCGCTACACTACGCATACATTGATTACCAAAAAGCTTTTGATAGTGTACCCCACTCATGGTTACTACAAATATTGGAAATATACAAAGTAGATCCTAAGTTGATACAGTTCCTAAACATAGTAATGAAAAATTGGAAAACCACACTTAATATCCAAACAAATTCAAATAATATCACATCACAGCCAATACAGATTAAGCGTGGAATATACCAAGGAGACTCATTAAGTCCTTTCTGGTTCTGTCTCGCACTGAACCCACTATCCAAAATGCTAAATAATACAAATTATGGATACAATATTACTGGAACATACCCACACAAAATCACACATTTGCTATACATGGATGATCTAAAACTACTGGCAGCAACAAATCAACAACTCAACCAATTACTAAAGATAACAGAAGTATTCAGCAATGATATAAATATGGCTTTTGGAACTGACAAATGTAAGAAAAATAGCATAGTCAAGTGAAAACACACTAAACAAGAAGATTACATATTGGATAACCACAGCGACTGCATAGAAGCGATGGAAAAAACAGATGCCTATAAATATCTAGGATACAGACAAAAAATAGGAATAGATAATACAAATATTAAAGAAGGACTAAAAGAAAAATATAGACAAAGACTAACAAAAATACTGAAAACAGAACTGACAACAAGAAACAAGACAAAAGCTATAAATACTTATGCTATACCAATATTGACCTACTCATTTGGAGTAGTGAAATGGAGTAACACAGACCTAGAAGCACTCAATACACTTACACGATCACAATGCCACAAATATAGAATACATCACATACATTCAGCAACAAAAAGATTCACATTAAGCAGAAAGGAAGGAAGAAGGGGATTCATCGATATAAAAAACCTACATTATGGACAGGTAGACAATTTAAGAAAATTCTTTCTAGAACGAGCAGAAACTAGCAAAATACACAAAGCAATCACTCATATAAATACATCGGCTACACCACTGCAACTTCATAACCACTTCTACAACCCTTTAGATCACATAACATCAACAGATACGAAGAAAGTAAATTGGAAAAAGAAAACACTACATGGCAAGCACCCGTATTGTCTAACACAGCCATACATCGATCAAGACGCATCCAACACATGGCTAAGAAAAGGCAATATATACAGTGAGACGGAAGGATTCATGATTGCAATACAGGATCAAACAATAAACACCAGATATTACAGCAAGCATATTATTAAAGATCCCAATACCACAACAGATAAATGCAGACTTTGCAAACAACAAATACAAACAGTAGATTACATCACAAGCGGATGTACAATATTAGCAAATACAGAATACCCCAGAAGACACGACAATGTAGCAAAAATAATTCACCAACAACTTGCCATACAATATAAACTAATAAAACAACATGTTTCCACATACAAGTATGCACCACAAAATGTACTGGAGAATGATGAATACAAATTATACTGGAACAGAACCATTATAACAGATAAAACAACACCACATAACAAACCTGACATCATACTCACCAATAAAAAGAAGAAATTAACACAACTAATCGAAATATCCATACCCAGTACAACAAGTATACAAAAGAAAACAGGAGAAAAAAATTGAAAAATACATCCAACTGGCTGAGGAAGTCATGGACATGTGGCATCAGGATAAAGTTGACATTATACCAATTATACTATCAACTACAGGAGTCATACCACACAATATCCACCAGTACATCAGTGCAATACAGCTACATCCAAGCTTATATATACAACTACAGAAATCCATAATTATTGATACATGTTCAATTACCCGAAAGTTCCTAAATGCAATATAACATATACCGTACAGTTAAAAGGAAGTGACGCTTGATCAAGGTCCGCGTCACTTTCCATTTTTAACCAGACTTCACGTCTGAGAAAGTAAAGAAATAATAATAATAATTTTGTGTAAAGAAAACTTATGTTAAAGTGACAAATTCCACATAATTATGAAAGGTCGTATTCATGATCAATGGAACAAGTATTAATATATGTATGTATGTTGTGTAATGGAACAATAATAGGTCTTCCTTCATTATTTATTTATCATAGTGTGTGACAACTGGGGTCATGTGTGCTGCTGATGTCATAAAATAGCTCAAATTGTCCTCTTTGTGATTCTTACCTTTTGACCATGTGTTCCAATATTTATTCACACACAACAACAGCAATACTGGTTAGTGTGAATATTGTAACCCTTACTTTAGAGCAGTTTTGTCCCTTCCCCTCTCCCCCCCCCCCCCCCCCCCCCCCTTTTCAAACAAACCAACCAACCAACCAACCAATCAATCTTACTTTAGGGCCAACAAAATTTTTTCAGCACAAATAAACTTGTGTAACTACAAATTAAAGTTGAGTCCACGAAACCAAATAGTAATAGTTATTACTGGTGGAACTTAATGTAAAGCATATTGAAACAGATATGGAATAGTTCCCAATAAAGTCCAAGCCCTACCAAGTTGCTGTGCACACACGTAGCAAGTCTGATATTAAAGAAAGTTTCATTAAGCCTGATTAAGTTGGAAACTACACATTCCTAAGTCAAAGCACTGGGCACAAAGATTTATACAAAGTCTGATAACAGAGATGGAAATTGTTTCACAGATGTTTATTAATCCATTTCAATGTTTACATGATTTTTTCGAAGTACTCGCCTCCTACATGAATGGACTTTTTATAGCACCTCTGCCAGTCCTTGAATATGTGGTGCAAGTCATTCTTTGTCAAGTCCTTGAGAATCGCCTGACTTTTCTTGAGCACAACTTCAGAGTTCTCAAATTGAATGCCCCAAAGCTTTGTCTTTAGTGATGACAACAATAACAATAACAATAATAATAACAGGCTGCAAGATCGGAACTACAAGCTGGAAGTGGTACACATGTAATGTTGAATTGAGCTGGAAACTGAACGACGTGATTTGTGACGTGAGGCCGTGCATTACCGTGATGAAATCGCCACCCAATCCGAGAAGATTCTTGTCATTTCTTTGAAATGTGCTTCCTCAGTTTAGCCAATGCTGACCTATAACATGCTGTGTAACAGCAATTGAGGGAGAACTGTACACTTGTAAATCATTCCAAGACAGTAAAAAACAGTGATCATTGTCACTTTTCCAGCAGATGGAAGAACTTTCATCTCTCTTGGTGTTGGGGAACCTAGTAATTTCCACATTATGCTGGCTCATTTTTGCTCAGGATCACAAAGATGCAGCCATCACCATGATAATCAAGTCCTAAAACATATCCCCTCCATCAGCAAAGAGATGCAGCACCTCATGGCTTGCCTCCAAATGCACAGCCTTTTGTTCAGGAGTCAATGACTTTGGCACCGGCACAAACACATGTTATAAGGAGATGAACATGCACAATCGTAAAGACATAGTCATATGAAATTCTCTAAGGAATTCAACACTTCACTGATGTTACATAACATTATCCACTGATCCTCATGGACAATCACAGCAGTTGTGTTGATGTTCACTTCGGTCACCATTAACAGGCAATTCACAATTCTTTGAAGTCCTTTAACCACCTAATACTGTTGTGTGAGTTAGTGCATCTTCACTGTACACTTGTTCCAGCTTTTCGTAAGTTTCAGTGGCTATATAGTTTAAATGAACACAGAATTTTATTGCACCATACTGCTCCTCTCTCGTCACCTCCATTTTTTGGCATGTGTAATGCAAAGAACGCTACAAAAGAGAGCGTTACTACCAACCTACCTATACGAGAGTGCTGCCACCAATGGACTTAATACAGAAAAGCCCACTCTTTTCAAATACTCATGGTACAGATAGGAAACCATCGTGGAAGCTACGTGAGAAAATTAGTCACAGTATTTGTTGATCAGCCCTCATTTGATCCTGGCAAACAGTTGGGGCAGTTTTAGTCTGCCGGCAGAGGTGAGTCGGATAACAGCAATTGAGGAAGAGACTACCTCTGGTTGGCTTTATATTTGCCCACTATGGAAATTCACATGATCA
Organism: Schistocerca americana; assembly: GCF_021461395.2. NCBI lineage: Eukaryota > Metazoa > Arthropoda > Insecta > Orthoptera > Acrididae > Schistocerca > Schistocerca americana. The sequence goes on from NC_060120.1 coordinate 386,778,458, forward strand.
GCTAGCAATATTCCAGCCACAGGTGCCCACACAGAATGTGGGTAGCGTTCTTGTCGTCATCTTCAGTCTGAAGACCAGTTTGGTGCAGCTCTCCCCGCTGCTATATCCTGTGCAAGCCTCATCATCTCCAAATAACTACTGCCACTTACATCCTTTTGAGCTTACTTACTGTATTCATCTCTTAGCCTCCCTCTACAATTTTTATCCCCTACACTCCCCCCCCCCCCCCCCCCCGCCCCCCCCTCCTCAGTGCTAAATTGTTGATCCCTTGGTGTCTTGGGATGTGCCCTATCAACTGATCCTTCCTTTTAGTCAAGTTGTGCCACAAATTCATTTCTCCCCGATTCTATTCAGCACCACTTAATTGGTTATGTGATCTGCATGTCTAATCTTCAGCATTCTTCTGTAGCACCACAGTTTGAAAATAAGGCTACACTGCAGACATATACCTTCAGAAAGGACTAACACTTAAATCTATATTTGATGTTGACAAATTTCTCTTCTTCAGAAAGGCTTTTTCAGTGTACACATTGGATAACACCAGGAACATACTACAACCGTGTCTCACTTGTTTCTCAATCACTGCTCTCCTTTCATGTCCCTCAACTCTTATAATTGCCATTTTATTTCTGTACAAGTTGTAAATAACCTTACGCGCCCTGCGGTTTACCTGTGCTACTTTCAGAATTTCAGAGAATGTATTTCCCAAATCTACAAAAGCTATACATGTAGGTTTACCTTTCCTTAGCGTATCTTCTAAGATAAGTCCTGGGGTCAGTATTGCCTTGTATTCCTGCATTTCTCTAGAATCCAAACTGATCTACCCGAAGGTCAGCTTCTACCAGTCTTCCCCTTCTTCTGTAAACTATTCATGTTAGTATTTTACAGTCATGACTAGTTGAACTTATAGCTTGGTCAGGGTGCTTTATTTGGAATTATAATTATTACCTTCTTCTTAAAGTCTGATGATATTTTGCCTGTCTCATACACCTTGCACACCCAGTGAAGTAGTTCTGTTATGGTTTTCTCTCCCAAGGATATCAGTAGTTCTGAGGGAATGTCGTCTACTCTGTAGGCCTTGTTTCATCTTAGATCTTTTAGTGCTCTTTCACAGTCATCTTCATCTACATCTACATCCTTATGTCTGTATATAATATTGCCTTCAGGTTTGTTTCCTTTGTATAGCCCTTCTGTCTTTCAGCTTTCCATTCTTTGCGTAGTATCAGCTTTCCATTTGAGATCTTTATTGTTAAGTTGCTTTTCTTTCCTCCAAATGTCTCTTTAACTTTTCTAAAGGCAGTCACTATCTTTTCCTTAGTTATATATCCTTTTTTATACTTACATTTGTCCTCTATCCATGCCTGCTTAGCAGTTTTGCACACTTCCTGCCAATCTGATTTTTTAGATGTGTCTGTATTCCATTTCACCTGCTTCATTTGATGTGTTTTTATGTTTTCCCCTTTTATTAATTAAATTCAGTATTTTGTGTGATACCAAGGATTTCTACTAGGCATTGTCATTTTTCCTATTTGAACGTCTACTGCCTTCATTGTTTCATATCTCAAAGCTACCCATTTGTCTGCTGCTGTATTCCTCTCTCCTGTTTCAGTCAGTTGTTGCCTAATGTTCCCACTGAAACTCTCAACAGCTTCTGATTCTTCCAGCGTATCCAGGTCCCATATCCTTAATTTCCTACCTTCTTGCAACTTCTTCAGTTTTAACCTACAGTTCAAAACCAATAAATTGTAGTCAGACTCCACATCTGCCCCTTGATGAATCTTACAGTTTAAAATCTGGTTCAATATATCTGTCTTACCATAATCTGAAACCACCTCGTATCTCCATGTCTGTTCCATGTATACAATCCTTTTCCATGATTCTTAAACCAGGTGTTGCCAATGATTAAATTATTATCTGTGGAAAATTCTACCAGATGGTATCCTCTTTCATTCCTCAATCCCAGTCCATATTTATCTAGTATTTTACCTCCTCTTCCTCTTTCTGCTACTGAATTCCAGTTCCCAATCGAAACTGAGTTTTACTCGCCTGGTAACTATCTGAATAATTTCTTTTATCTCATCGTATATTCTTCCAATCTCTTAATCTATGGATCTAGTTGGCATATAAATTTGTACTACTGTGTTGAGTGTTGGCTTCATGCCCACCTGGCTAATAATGCATTCCCTATGCTATTCATTGTAAGTTACACAAATTCCTTTATTCTCATTCATTAGGAGACTTAGTCCTGCGTTACCCCTATTTGGTTGTGTATTTACAACCGTGTACTCACCTCTCCAGAAATCCTGTTCATCCTGCCACTGTATTTCATTAATCCTCTCTGTATCTAACTCCAACCTATCCATTTCCCTTTTTAAGTTTTCTAACCTACCTTCCCGATTAAGGGAAGACCAAGTTGGAATAATGAGAAAATTTTATTCAGGCACGCCACATGAAAAACTCGGAGGTCATACAACTTTCTGCCATGGTTAGGACATAAGTGCAGTAAGCAACTTCAGAAAAGTCCAACACATCTTCTGTGTTTTTTTAGCATTGATACAGGACAAGGAGGTAAAGCATTACTTTGTTTTAGTCAAGCACCTCATTTAAACTGCTGCAGTAGATAGAATTTTAAGGAAGACAAGTCCTGCTATAGTAAGACAGGAGATAGAACAAGCAAGGTATGAACTCAGTGTGTATATGTAGGAACAGCTTGTTAGTATATGCAAGATGATGATTAAGCAATGTCTGATCGCTTAACTCATAAACAAGAGGTGGGTAACTCACAGCTTGAGGTCTGAGTGATGTGCCTCTCCTTCCCAATATGTCCCTTTGCCCTCTCTAAGGAAGGAACATAAAAGTTCCAAAGGCTAGGTATAATTTTTTGTGCTTCTAATTGTTTCTGTTGGCAGTACTTGCCATTTCAGAATTTCACCTCCTTTAACTAAGTACTGGCTAGCCTTACTGTGTCCTTGTAAGTTACCAATATACTTGCTAATTCAAGGGTGGGGGGGGGGGGGGGGGGGGAGGGAGGCTCGGAGGGAGAGAGGCATAGTCATATCTCTAGCATTAGCGGTTCTCTGCCCTGCTTTCAGAACAGCTGAAAGTTTGTTGCTGTCTTCCAGTATAAAGTCCATTTTGTGACTCGGATCATGTGCATCTTTAGTTTCCTTGAAAAACTTCCTTGAGATGCTGTATAATATTCAAATAAATACCATAATAAATTATGAATTTAGATATATTTAACTCCATAAACTGAGCCGGTATGTTACTGTTAGTCTGTTATTATGCTCTTCTATGCTATAGGCATGCTTAACTTAGCAGGAATGGAGAATAAATGAACCATAGGTTTATAAAACTAAATGAATACCAGGCACAGACAAAACACTACTTCTGCAACTCAGTATGATGATATACCTCTCTGTGCTTTGTGTGTCAATCTCTGATCTATATGTACTGTTATAAAAGTTGTCAAGTTAGGAGTAAACTTATTATTTAGCCAGTTTCTACTTTAAGGCCCTGTGTGTAACACATTGTAACTGAAGTGGTAATTATAAAATGCTTCTTTCAGAATCACGCGAAGATGTTGTGGATGAACAAGAAATGGAAAATTATCTAGTGTGTGTAGTTGCATTACAGAGGCTAATGCAAGGTGAGAGAGCTCTTATGGCTGGTATTGTACCTCTGCAGCATCAACACCAAGTGTTTGAAATTGTTATACGGGAAGCCATGGATATGGTTGTACAGGATGGTGAAGTAAGTCTATTCTAGCGTACACCAGAGGGGATCAAATAGTTTTTATTGCATTGTTTAAAATGAAATTGAAGAAAAATTTATCATTTTTAGACACTGGGAATGAATCCTACTACTTCTTGTGATTTCAACATGCTTCTCAATGAAATTATCCATCAGTAATCGGTACATTCTCTGAATGTGTGTACACTCTCTCTCTCTCTCTCTCTCTCTCTCTCTCTCTCTCTCTCTCTTTGTACTACAAGTAATACAAGAACAACTGTTGCATGGAAGCTGTATTCTATAGATAAGTGTGTGATGTGAATATTTCAGTAAACTTTAAGAGTTAGAGTGAGTTAAGATTAGATGTCTGTTTAATGTTGAACCTACATGCATGACTTGTTCATAAATAACTATAAACTTTGTGACATTTCCACGAACAATGAAATGTCTAAGAGAGTGTTGTCCATGAGTATGTGAAAAGGTAGTTTTACTCTATAAGACATCTTCTTGCACCAGTCATAATTGGTTGTTACTATAGATAACAGAAGTAATCTACAGTGCTTACTTATGTCAATCTATTATTTAACTCATTCTCAGTCTATGGAGGCTTTCTTCACTGTGGAATTTTTTGAATACAGTGTGTAACTGCATGAATAAATGTATTTTGAGTCTCAGGAAGTCATCAATTTGTATCCTGTCAGGAGCCAGGACTTCAGATACTCCTCAACATAATCTTCACCAATGGGAGAGTTTTTCATATTAAAATGTAGCTACACAATTCTCAGAACTCAACACGAAAATATAGGTTTTGGCCTTTCTGAGTACGAGCATGCTGTAAGGTACAGTTCGATTTTAGATAAGAGAATAGCAATGCAAATTCTGCATAGCTTCTTGTATACTTAGAGATGAGACAGAATATTGTATAAGCTTAAGATTAAATCTGCCTTATAATATATTGACCCTTCACTAACAAATACAGGGCAAAGCTAAGTTGGCACTATGCAGGAACAACTACCTAGAAGGCCAACTCCAGTTGTCACAAATGGTTCAGACAGTGACATGCGGTGTAATCGTTTTAGATGAATTAGATGAGTTATGACCATCATTGGAAAGAAACGCAAGAAAATCATTGTGCCATTTAGCGACTGGTGTAGCAGTAGCATTATTAGTAGTTTCTGTCAGAAGAATGTCTGTCTGTGTGTCTGTAATGTATAAAAATGTACAGTTGTATTCTGATCTTGATAAAATTTTGTACTTTTTTCCTTTAAGACAAGATGAAGATCACCTTGGCATAACATTATGTAAAGGAGAAAGGTTGTTACCAAAAAAAGGAGAAATTTTGTTATTAAACATCTGGAAAAGTACTTTGACCGATTTTCTTCAAAGTTCTTGGCTGATTTACTTCAAATTTCTGTGTTCAAATGAAACAATGAAGAAAATTAATGAAAATTAAATGTCTAACAAACAAAATATATCGTGGTAAAGTATCTGTAATTCCTATCGTGAGAATAAATTACGTTGGCAATACCTGTTATGGAGATCGTACAATCAGGCTTCACTAGATCTTGGGAAAAGCAAAAGCCCGAGAATTTGACAGAAATATAATTGCAAATTCTTATTTATTGATTAAATGCCATTGTTACATTTGCAACAGAACAAGACTGGCTGTGAAGAACCCATTGTCTGATGTAATAGAGACCACCACCATCACATGGTATGCTGCAGGCATTCCGTTGATAGCCAGTCATTTCAATATGCCCTTTGATGTGAAGTGATTGCAGTTTCCCATGCAGCTTGCATTTGCTATGAGTATCAACAAGGCAGAGGGCCAATCACTTTGTGTAGCAGATATTAAAGATCCCAGACAGTGTTGAACACTGCAGTTAGTACTGTCATATAGATGCATTGACATTGTGTGCTCCTAGATGTTATAGCCGTAAATCTTTTTGTTAGTTGTTAGTTCTCTGAAAAACAGCTTGCAGTCTCTTGTTCATATACCTTTCAGAAATTATGATGTGATGGGACATTATTGGTCCAGTAATTTGCATTGTACTAATTGCACATCACAGGCCTATTTTGAAATAATACATGGGTTCTTAATTGATGGGAATTTTTAGAACTCTAGCATTAATTTTTCTGGGAGTTTGAGTATCCTGTTAAATGCGTCTGTGCTTCACCAGGAAAAAACAGCATTTCAGAATCAACCAATCCACCATGCATAGACTGTGTAGCCAGTTTGAGTACTGATGTTGTGCAACAATATCATTTGTTGCAGTACAATTACTGTGGAAGGTTTTAGTTTACGTACGGCTCTGTAAGAGATGCTACTGACGTACCAGTCTTAAGTGTTAAGCAGTATGATTTTCTCAGATTTCTTTCCTAAGCTGCTTGGAACAACTCTAGTTAAACTAAAATCAAAATGCCCTTGTGACTGTCTGAAGAACAAACTGGAGAATATGTGGTAATTAGAGCCTGTCTCTTTGGTATCACATGTAGCACAGCACTGGAGATGAGACTTGTGTCATATGTGTAACACCCTATATTTTAATCTGTTTCTGTTTCTTCTTTGAACGTTCATGTCCCTTGAACGTGCATGTCTCTTTCATCCTTGAACGTACATGTGTGATAGTGAATGAAAAAAAATGTTAAAAAAACGACTATCAATCAGAATATAACACATTTATGTATTTTAAGCACACAAAAGTCTAGTAGGCGAGAAAAATAAATATTAGTGCAAATGGGAAAATTTTATTATTCAGGTGTCTCCTGGGCAACATCTTTAGAGTTGTTGTTGTTGTTGTTGTTGTTGTGGTCTTCAGTCCTGAGACTGGTTTCATGCAGCTCTCCATGCTACTCTATCCTGTGCAAGCTTCTTCATCTCCCAGTACTTACTGCAACCTACATCCATCTGAATCTGCTTAGTGTATTGATCTCTTGGTCTCCCTCTACGATTTTTACCCTCCACGCTGCCGTCCAATGCTAAATTTGTGATCCCTTGATGCCTCAAAACATGTCCTACCAACCGATCCCTTCTCCTAGTCAAGTTGTGCCACAAACTTCTCTTCTCCCCAATCCTATTCAATACCTCCACATTAGTTACGTGATCTACCCACCTTATCTTCAGCATTCTTCTGTAGCACCACATTTCGAAAGCTTCTATTCGCTTCTTGTCCAAACTGGTTATCGTCCATGTTTCACTTCCATTCATGGCTACACTCCATACAAATACTTCCAGAAACGACTTCCTGACACTTAAATCTATACTCGATGTTAACAAATTTCTCTTATTCAGAAACGATTTCCTTGCCATTGCCAGTCTACATTTTATATCCTCTCTACTTCGACCATCATCAGTTATTTTACTCCCTAAATAGCAAAACTCCTTTACTACTTTAAGTGTCTCATTTCCTAATCTAATCCCCTCAGCATCACCCGATTTAATTTGACTACATTCCATTATCCTCGTTTTGCTTTTGTTGATGTTCATCTTATATCCTCCTTTCAAGACACTGTCCATTCCGTTCAACTGCTCTTCCAAGTCCTTTGCTGTCTCTGACAGAATTACAATGTCATTGGCAAACCTCAAAGTTTTTACTACTTCTCCATGAATTTTAATACCTACTCCGAATTTTTCTTTTGTTTCCTTTACTGCTTGCTCAATATACAGATTGAATAACATCGGGGAGAGGCTACAACCCTGTCTCACTCCTTTCCCAACCACTGCTTCCCTTTCATGCCCCTCGACTCTTATAACTGCCATCTGGTTTCTGTACAAATTGTAAATAGCCTTTCGCTCCCTGTATTTGACCCCTGCCACCTTCAGAATTTGAAAGAGAGTATTCCAGTTAATGTTCTCAAAAGCTTTCTCTAAGTCTACAAATGCTAGAAACGTAGGTTTGCCTGGGCGGTTCAGAAAGTAACCTCCGATTGGTCACAGTGCAGGTTGTGGGGGGAGTAGCGACGCCATCTGTGCGTTCACGCACTCAACAGGTCAGTCGGCATCAAGCCGTGGTCGAGTGAACGTCGTACCTGCACTAGTTTAGTTTTTGTGGCAGTTTGAAATGTGTTCTGCAATAGAAAACCCCGCCAAATTTGAAGTGCGTGCTGTCATAAGGTTTTTTACAGCCAAAGGATATTCTGCAGCAGCTATTCATCGTGAGCTTTGTGCCGTGTACGGACCAAGAGTTATGAGTGAAGGAGTTGTCCGTGAATGGGTATGTTTATTTAAAAGTGGACGAGAAAACGTTCATGATGAAGAGAGGAGTGGTAGACCATCATTGGTGACTGACGAACTCGTTCAGACAGTTGATGCAAAAGTTCGTGAAAATCGACGTTTCTCAATGTCGGAGTTGTCTACTGGTTTTCCACAGATTTCTAAGACTCTCTTGTACGATATAGTGACAGCAAGATTGGGTTACCGTAAGTTCTGTGCACGATGGGTGCCCAAAATTCTTACCGACCACCACAAAACTCAAAGAATGGCCTCTGCATTAGACTTTCTGTCACGTTATGAGGACGAAGGAGAACCATTGTTAAATAGAATCGTGACCGGTGACGAAACCTGGATTAAGTACGTGAACCCTGAGACAAAAGAACAATCAAAGATTTGGGCACATTCAAATTCGCCTACCAAACCAAGAAAAGCCTCGCAAGATTTTTCTGCCAGAAAACTGATGGCAACGGTGTTTTGGGATGCCAAAGGGGTGTTGTTGGTTGAATTCATGGAACGTGGTACGACCATTAATCAAGACGTGTACTGTGAAACAATAAAAAAGTTACGACGGGCTATACAGAACAAACGCCGTGGCATGCTGACTTCCGGTATCGTTTTTCTGCACGATAACGCCCGTCCTCACTCTGCTCGCAGAACAACGGCCCTTCTTGAGTCCTTCAAGTAGGACGTTATCAACCATCCACCTTACAGCCCAGACCTGGCGCCAAGTGATTATCACCTCTTCATGCATTTGAAGAAATGGCTCGGGTCACAGCGGTTTGATGACGACGAAGAGCTCAAAGATGCGGTCACAGGCTGGCTCCAGGCACAAGCGGGTGATTTTTATGCAGAAGGAATTTCAAAGCTTGTGAAGAGATACGATAAGTGCCTCAATCGCTATGGAGACTATGTAGAAAAATAGTGCAAAGATGTAGTTGTAAGATGTATATATTAAAATATTTTTATTTAACTTGGTGTATTTTTTTAAATCAACCGGAGGTTACTTTCTGAACGGCCCTCGTACAGATTGAATAACATCGGGTAGAGGTTACAACCCTGTCTCACTCCTTTCCCAACCACTGCTTCCCTTTCATGCCTCTCGACTCTTATAACTGCCATCTGGTTTCTGTACAAATTGTAAATAGCCTTTCGCTCCCTGTATTTGACCCCTGCCACCTTCAGAGTTTGAAAGAGAGTATTCCAGTTAACGTTGTCAAAAGCTTTCTCTAAGTCTACAAATGCTAGAAACGTAGGTTTGCCTTTTCTTAATCTTTCTTCTAAGATAAGTCGTAAGGTTAGTATTGCCTCACGTGTTCCAACATTTCTACGGAATCCAAACTGATCCTCCCCGAGGTCCGCTTCTACCAGTTTTTCCATTCATCTGTAAAGAATTCGCATTAGTATTTTGCAGCTGTGACTTATTAAACTGATAGTTCTGTAATTTTCACATCTGTCAACACCTGCTTTCTTTGGGATTGGAATTATTATATTCTTCTTGAAGTCTGTGGGTATTTCGCCTGTGTCATACATCTTGCTCACCAGATGGTAGAGTTTTGTCATGACTGGCTCTCCCAAGGCCATCAGTACTTCTAATGGAATGTTGTCTACTCCCGGGGCCTTGTTTCAACTCAGGTCTTTCAGTGCTCTGTCAAACTCTTCACGCAGTGTCTTATCTCCCATTTCATCTTCATCTACATCCTCTTCCATTTCCATAATATTGTCCTGAAGTACATCGCCCTTGTATAAACCCTCTATATACTCCTTCCACCTTTCTGCCTTCCTTTCTTTGCTTAGAACTGGGTTGCCATCTGAGCTCTTGATATTCATACAAGTGGTTCTCTTCTCTCCAAAGGCCTCTTTAATTTTTCTCTCCAAAGGCCTCTTTAATTTTCCTGTAGGCAGTATCTATCTTACCCCTAGTGAGACAAGCCTGTACATCCTTACATTTGTACTCTAGCCATCCCTGCTTAGCCATTTTGCACTTCCTGTCAATCTCATTTTTGAGACGTTTGTATTCCTTTTTGCCTGCTTCATTTACTGCATTTTTATATTTTCTCCTTTCATCAATTAAATTCAATATTTCTTCTGTTACCCAAGGATTTCTATTAGCCCTCATCTTTTTACCTACTTGATCCTCTGCTGCCTTCACTACTTCATCCCTCAGAGCTACCCATTCTTCTTCTACTATATTTCTTTTGCCCATTCCTGTCAATTGTTCCCTTGTGCTCTCCCTGAAACTCTCTACAACCTCTGGTTCTTTCAGTTTATCCAAGTCCCATCTCCTTAAATTCCCGCCTTTTTGCAGTTTCTTCAGTTTCAATCTGCAGTTCATAACCAATAGATTGTGGTCAGAATCCACATCTGCCCCTGGAAATGTCTTACAATTTAAAACCTGGTTCCTAAATCTCTGTCTTACCATTATGTAATCTATCTGATACCTTTTAGTATCTCCAGGATTCTTCCAGGTATACAACCTTCTTTCATCAGACGTCGCTAAATTCTTAGGTCTTATGTTTGACAGAAAACTGTGCTGGTCCTCCCACGTTTCCTATCTTTCGGCTCGCTGTCTGCGATCCCTCAACACACTCCGTGTCTTGAATGGTACCTCCTGGGGAGCGGACCGAGTGGTCCTTCTCCGCCTTTATCGCGCCTTAGTGCGCTCGAAATTGGACTATGGAAGCATAGTCTACTCCTCTGCTCGGCCGTCTATTCTTCGGCGTCTCGACTCTATCCACCATCGTGGATTACGTTTAGTGTCTGGAGCTTTTTACACCAGCCCTGTGGAAAGCCTTTATGCTGAGACAGCTGAACCTCCGCTGTCCAATCGGCGAGCAGTTCTTCTGAGTCGTTATGCTAGCCATCTGTCTTCCATGCCTGCTAATCCAGCCCATGACATTTTTTTCGACGCCTCCTTTGATGTAGGGTACCCAGGCAGCCCCTCCTCCCTACTACCACCGGGAGTCCGCTTCCGTCAACTGCTCCATTCTCTTTCCTTCCGCTTTCCTAAAACCTTCTTGACAACTTGGGGTACAGCACCGCCTTGGCTCCGTCCCCGGATCTGCCTGCTCCGAGACCTTTGTCGATTTCCCAAGGATGGTACCCCTTCACTTCTTTATCGTCGGGTATTTGCTGCTCTATGTGCACAAATGACGGACGCCACATTTATTTACACCGACGGCTCGAAAACATCGTTAGGTGTAGGGAGTGCCTATATTGTTGGCGACACACCAAATCACTTTCGGCTTCCCGACCAGTGTTCGGTTTATACTGCGGAGCTTTACGCTGTTCTCCAGGCTGTCCACTACATCCGCCGCCATCAGCGGATACAGTACGTTATCTGCTCAGATTCTCTCAGCTCTCTCCTCAGTCTCCAAGCTCTTTACCCTGTGCACCCTCTGGTCCAACGGATTCAGGACTGTCTGCGCTTGCTCCACCTGGGGGGCGTCTCGGTGGCGTTCCTCTGGCTCCCGGGACACGCTGGTATCTGTGGGAATGAGGCGGCCGATATAGCGGCCAAGGCTGCAGTCTCTCTTCCTCGGCCAGCTATTCAGTCGATTCCCTTCACCGATCTACGGAGCGTTTTATGTCACAGAGTTGTTCATTTATGGCACGCGCATTGGTCGACACTTCCCCATAATAAATTGCGGGACGTCAAAGCTCTTCCTTGTGCTTGGACCTCTTCCTCCCGAACGCGTCGTCGGGAGGAGATAATTTTAACTAGACTTCGGATAGGGCACTGTCTTTTTAGCCATCGACATCTTTTAAGTGGCGATCCTCCCCCACTCTGTCCCCACTGCTCTCAGCTGTGGACAGTAAGACACCTTTTAATTGAGTGCCCCTATTTTAATCCGTTACGCTCCCGTCTACAGCTATCGCCTGATATATCGTCGATTTTAGCAGATGACACGCGCTCAGCCGATCGCGTTCTCGAATTTATTAGTGCCAGTGAAATGACGTCAGTCATTTGAAGCTTTTTTTGGGGACAACCAACCTCTTTCTGTAGTGGATTTTTAAGCCCTCCTCCTGCTTTTAGTTTCTCAAATTTTATGACTTTCGTTCCCATTGCTGCTGGTTTCCATTTCCGGTTTTTTATTGTTTCCTAAGTCACGGACCGGGCGCTAATGACCATAGCAGTTTTGCGCCCTAAAGCCAAACAAACAAAAAAAAAAAACCTTCTTTCATGATTCTTGAACCAAGTGTTAGCTATGATTAAGTTATGCTCTGTGCAAAATTCTACAAGGCGGCTTCCTCTTTCATTTCTTCCCCCCAATCCATATTCACCTACTATGTTTCCTTCTCTTCCTTTTCCTACTGACGAATTCCAGTCACCCATGACTATTAAATTTTCGTCTCCCTTCACTACCTGAATAATTTCTTTTATCTCGTCATACATTTCATCAATTTCTTCATCATCTGCAGAGCTAGTTGGGATATAAACTTGTACTACTGTAGTAGGCATGGGCTTTGTGTCTATCTTGGCCACAATAATGCGTTCACTATGCTGTTTGTAGTAGCTAACCCGCACTCCTATTTTTTTTATTCATTATTAAACCTACTCCTGCATTACCCTTATTTGATTTTGTATTTATAACCCTGTAATCACCGTACCAAAAGTCTTGTTCCTCCTGCCACCGAACTTCACTAATTCCCACTATATCTAACTTTAACCTATCCATTTCCCTTTTTAAATTTTCTAACCTACCTGCCTGATTACGGGATCTGACATTCCACGCTCCGATCCGTAGAATGCCAGTTTTCTTTCTCCTGATAACGACGTCCTCCTGAGTAGTCCCCGCCCGGAGATCCGAATGGGGGACTATTTTACCTCCGGAATATTTTACCCAAGAGGATGCCATCATCATTTAATCATACAGTAAAGCTGCATGTCCTTGGGAAAAATTACGGCTGTAGTTTCCCCTTGCTCTCAGCCGTTCGCAGTACCAGCACAGCAAGGCCGTTTTGGTTAATGTTACAAGGCCAGATCAGTCAATCATTCAGACTGTTGCCCCTGCAACTACTGAAAAGGCTGCTGCCCCTCTTCAGGAACCACATGTTTGTCTGGCCTCTCAACAGATACCCCTCCGTTGTGGTTGCACCTACGGTACGGCCATCTGTATCGCTGAGGCACGCAAGCCTCCCCACCAACGGCAAGGTCCATGGTTCATGGGGGGCAATACTATACTATACTATACTATAGTATATACATTCGAATTCCTTAATACTATACATACACTTATCAATTAACAATTTGTGAATGTGCTTACGGAAGGTATCACATGGTAAGTCTCTCACTGGTGGTGGTAGCTTGTTATATAATTTCATCCCTATTTGTTTGAAGCTACTTTGGGCCTTACACAGTCTTACAAAATCTACATCTACGTTATTTCTGTATCTAGTTTCATGTGAACGGATGTCTGTTTTGCAAGGTAGTGTATGTATTTGATTTTTTGTAGAGAGAAGACATGTTGTAATGTAAAGGGAAGGTACAGTCAAGATGCTGAGGTCTTTAAAATGCTCCACATGCACACTGTCTGAGCACCATGAGAGTTACCCCATAGTTTTATTGCATACTGGAGGTGACCCTGAAAGAAGGCAAAGTAAGAAGTTAAAAGTTGTTTGCTAATTAATGTTTTTAATTTCTTTAACAAGAAGACTACTCTTGATAGTTTGGTACATAACTGTTCGGTATGGCAGTTCCAAGTCATTTTAGGATCCAGGTGGATTCCAAGAAGCCTTACTGAGTCTGATTCATTTACTTTTTCGTTAAGCTTGTGCAGGTAGAAAAACATAGTATCAGTTTTGCTATTGTTTAGGATTAGCATGTTACTGTGGAGCCATATGGCAGCCTTTTCAAGACTAGCTTTTGTTTTTTGTTCCTCCTCCTCCAATTTATGGCCCATAGTAATCAGGGTAGTGTCATCAGCATATATTATTGGCTTGTCAGGCAAGAAAGTAGGCAAGTCATTCATGTAATTAAGAAAAGGAATGGCCCAAGCACTGAGGCTTGTGGCACACCTTTAACTACTGGCAGGGCATTTGATTGACAGTTATTTACCATGACCACTTGAGTTCTGTTAGTCAAATATGATCCAATTAGTGTCAGTTCATTATTCTTGATACCATAGCACTCCAACTTATTTATGAGTATTTCATGTGACACAGTATCAAATGCTTTGCTCAGATCTACACTCCTGGAAATTGAAATAAGAACACCGTGAATTCATTGTCCCAGGAAGGGGAAACTTTATTGACACATTCCTGGGGTCAGATACATCACATGATCACACTGACAGAACCACAGGCACATAGACACAGGCAACAGAGCATGCACAATGTCGGCACTAGTACAGTGTATATCCACCTTTCGCAGCAATGCAGGCTGCTATTCTCCCATGGAGACGATCGTAGAGATGCTGGATGTAGTCCTGTGGAACGGCTTGCCATGCCATTTCCACCTGGCGCCTCAGTTGGACCAGCGTTCGTGCTGGACGTGCAGACCGCGTGAGACGACGCTTCATCCAGTCCCAAACATGCTCAATGGGGGACAGATCCGGAGATCTTGCTGGCCAGGGTAGTTGACTTACACCTTCTAGAGCACGTTGGGTGGCACGGGATACATGCGGACGTGCATTGTCCTGTTGGAACAGCAAGTTCCCTTGCCGGTCTAGGAATGGTAGAACGATGGGCTCGATGACGGTTTGGATGTACCGTGCACTATTCAGTGTCCCCTCGACGATCACCAGTGGTGTACGGCCAGTGTAGGAGATCGCTCCCCACACCATGATGCCGGGTGTTGGCCCTGTGTGCCTCGGTCGTATGCAGTCCTGATTGTGGCGCTCACCTGCACGGCGCCAAACACGCATACGACCATCATTGGCACCAAGGCAGAAGCGACTCTCATCGCTGAAGACGACACGTCTCCATTCGTCCCTCCATTCACGCCTGTCGCGACACCACTGGAGGCGGGCTGCACGATGTTGGGGCGTGAGCGGAAGACGGCCTAACGGTGTGCGGGACCGTAGCCCAGCTTCATGGAGACGGTTGCGAATGGTCCTCGCCGATACCCCAGGAGCAACAGTGTCCCTAATTTGCTGGGAAGTGGCGGTGCGGTCCCCTACGGCACTGCGTAGGATCCTACGGTCTTGGCGTGCATCCGTGCGTCGCTGCGGTCCGGTCCCAGGTCGACGGGCACGTGCACTTTCCGCCGACCACTGGCGACAACATCGATGTACTGTGGAGACCTCACGCCCCACGTGTTGAGCAATTCGGCGGTACGTCCACCCGGCCTCCCGCATGCCCACTATACGCCCTCGCTCAAAGTCCGTCAACTGCACATACGGTTCACGTCCACGCTGTCGCGGCATGCTACCAGTGTTAAAGACTGCGATGGAGCTCCGTATGCCACGGCAAACTGGCTGACACTGACGGCGGCGGTGCACAAATGTTGCGCAGCTAGCGCCATTCGACGGCCAACACCGCGGTTCCTGGTGTGTCCGCTGTGCCGTGCGTGTGATCATTGCTTGTACAGCCCTCTCGCAGTGTCCGGAGCAAGTATGGTGGGTCTGACACACCGGTGTCCATGTGTTCTTTTTTCCATTTCCAGGAGTGTAGTAGTAAGGCACATGTGTAGGACTTGATCTAGTAGTAAGGTACATGTGTAGGAATTGTTCTCAAAGCCATTAAGAATGTCTGTTACAAGAGTTGCTAGTGCATTTACTATAGGAAAACCTGGCCTAAATCCAAAGAGTGACGAGGAGATAAGATTATGATCATCAAAATAGTTGCAAAGTTGAATTAATACAACATTCTATTACCTTGGATATTATAGGTATGAGAGATATTGGGCGATAACTTTCAGGTTTTTTTCCCCTTTTTCATAAATAGGGACAACAATAGGAGCCTTCAGGACCTCAGGAAATTTTCCAGTTTTAAAGGTATTACTGATCAGAAAGGTAAGAGGGGCAACAATTATGTCAATTATTTGTTTCAGGATGTTGTTTGAGATACCATACAGATCTTCACTGTAAGATGGTTGTAGGTTTGTGACCACTTTGTGTACAATTTGGCAGGTAACCTGCTTCCATTTAAAGGATACGTTATTGTCAGGTATGGTATGGAAAAAGCTTCCAGATGTTGCATCATTTGGTGCAGAGGTAGGAGCAGCTTCATACTTAGTGCTGTTTATAAAGAATTCTTTCAATTTATCTGGCAATATTGGAAATTCTTGTATGTTTTTATGTTTTCCTGCTGTTGTGTTGATTACCTTCCAAGCTATTTTGCATTTGTTGCTTGGAATTTTCTATTGGCTCTTTGCTTTGCTGTCTGTATTTCCGTTCTGTATCTCTTCCTGTCTTCTTTGTACCTCTGTTTCCAGTCTAGATTACCAGTTTTAGCCATTTTATGTAGGGCAATAAGAGTTTTTCTCTGGCCATGCAGGTTAGGAGTGAACCAATTGTTCCACTTTTTCTTGTTTGATAGACCATGTGTTTTCACCTTTTCAGTTACTTGTGGGCAGCAGCTTTGAACTAAGCTTATTAGTATGTTAATAAATATGTTAAAAGCATTGCCATTGCTATCACAGTTATATACTCTATCCCACTCAAGTTCTGAGAATTTTTCTCTTAGCTGTGTGATGTTGGCTGGATATAACAGTCTGATCCTCTTAATGTGTTTAGGTTGCTGAATAGGGTATGTTTCACAGTTGACCATTTGTTTATGATTGACTGTACATTTAGATGCAAAATTAAAATTCTGTTGTCAGCAAGGATAGGCAAAGAATTTGATACTTCTGTATTTACAGTTTTTATGGCACTGACTGGGGCATAATAGTTCATAAAAACATTATAGAAATATGACTGGCTATAGAAAGGAAAAAAGAGCTGAAACCTAGGTCCAGCATATAGCTTACATCTCTCAAAGGCCACTAAGGAGGTTGTAGAATGTAGCAGGTTTGGTCCTCATGTACAAAGACGCCTTTGGGTAATGTAATTATATCATTTCTTGTTACTTTATGACTACAGAAGAAAACTGTATTGTGTCATGATATTGCTGTTGGTGGAAGAATGCAAGCATGCTTCTTAAAACCACTATAAGGCTGTAATTGCTCTCGAGAAATTAAATGACATTATATTGCTTCTCTTATTTCCAATGATAAAGATTATAATTTACATAAATAATTTCTTATTTATATGTCACTCAGTCACTATTTAATTTCAGAGCATAGCAGCAAGAGCAAAACGTTGCATCAGCCGACATGATTTCGCAGCAGTCCTGGTTGTTTTCCCTATCTTGAAGCATCTACTGACCCTGAGGCCAGAGTTTGAGCGAACTATGGAAGGCTGTGACCAGAATGTCCGTGCCAAGTTTTCCTCAATTCTGCGAATGTTACATACAACTGTAAGTATGCCTGTCACTTGTTAAATTTGATGTTTTTGTTACCAAATGAGATTTAGAACAGATACTGATTAATAGAAATTTTATTCTTGGATATGATAACATTGTCCTCTATACTTGCCATACATTGAAAAACTGCACGATCTAATAAAATGCCATGAATTGAAAAAATGGTAGCAATGATTTTGCATAGTGATCATGCACAGGAAACTGCGTATAAAACTACTACCTAACAAATTGAGTGGTGAATGTCTGTTTTTTTCCCTCGTCTAAAGTTCACCTGTGTTTCTGCAGTGTATTCTGGAATTATATTACCTTCTTGAGTTTGTATGTATTTATCAGTTCCTCAGCTGAATTGCGCTATCCTTATTGGTATATTGGAAACATGGAATTTGGCTTATGTACAAATAGCATTCATGTAAAAACAACTTGACAGTTGCTAATGCTAGAAGTACAAAAATGAATCTGTTATGCTAAAATATAACCACCATCAATGTAAGAAATGGTTTTAACATTTCCTGTGGCAGCCAGTTTTCATGTGCTGATTTGCTACAGTACACTATAAATTGTGGACTAAATAATTATAGACTAAAATTCTTCCATTTCTCTTCAAATGCAAGCTGGAAATCA
Organism: Schistocerca americana; assembly: GCF_021461395.2. NCBI lineage: Eukaryota > Metazoa > Arthropoda > Insecta > Orthoptera > Acrididae > Schistocerca > Schistocerca americana. Next base: position 386,796,426 of record NC_060120.1, read on the forward strand.
CACTAAAATTATGCAGGTTCTCTTTGAAATTGAGTCTTAACTCACACTACAATTATGCCATTTCTCTTCAAATGCATGCTGGTATGAAAATATTAATGCTTTGTAGCACTCTCTCTGTGCTATAAGTCAACTCAGACATGGGACACAGCTGTCTGTTTTTGTCTGTGCATCCTCTTATGTCACATCATCTCTTCCATCACCATGAGTACTACATTGCTCACGGCACCAGGTTGATATTTTTCTTTGGAATTATGTGAAGTGTTAGTTGGTGAATGATGCAACCAGCCATAAATAATGCTTTTTAAATGTTTTATTTTAGTACCATAACCAGTTTTGGGTTACCATGGCCTTCTTTATATGATTAATATTTTTCGTTAGGTAAATGTTCTAAAACTTGATGTATGTATTCGTGAATTCCACCACAGCACACATACTGTAAATAAATTACTGTGGCACACTTCATAATATTATTCTTAAAATGCATGTTGAGCATCGCACTTGTGTTATACACTTGATGTTTTTGTTTAAATTAAGCAAAGATGCTAGGATATCATTCATTAAATACTGACCAAGGGCGTAAACAGAGCAAAGATGATGTGTGGAATGTGCAAATTGCAACATGTTAATAACAGAAAAATGTTTGCACATTAAGCATAATCTCATTATTAAAAGACAGTAGGATAAACCGTTTTTACTAGATTTTTTACTGTCAGTGGAAATTATTGATGAAATACTTCATAGCCAACTGACTTCATATTGTAAAGTAGACATATATGTATATATAGGCACACATATACACACATTTAATATATACAGATATTTGATTATCACTAAAATTCATAAATTAACTGCAGGTAATATAAAATGAAAAAAATATACTGGTGTCTTAAATTGCAGTCGTATGACTGTTAGGGGTCCATTTGTGTTTCATTTCTTATATTGAAGCTTCTGCTGGTCTACCCAAGATAAAAGCTGGGCAGTTGTCCCAAAAAACCTTGTAAATTCCTGATTTTTCTAGGCCCAGCTTGGTCGTTTCAGTACTGTGGAAAATGTTATGTTGCACAGCATTATTGGTGCAGTCACACCACTGCAGTTTAAGATACCAATATATAACTGTATAAATATAAAGAACCATGACGAACAAATGTGTTACCCTCATCCCAGCCTCCAACTTATTAATTATGTATTTCCTGCAATTAACTTATGAACTGTGGTGATAATCAAATATCTGCGAATATATAAATGTGTGTATGTAAACGTCTACTTTATGCACATATACAGACACAAGCAGACATGTGTAAAGGCAAAGAGTCTGGCCAGAGGTGTCAGTCGAGGTGGAAGTACAGAGGCAAAGATGTTGTTGAATGACAGGTGAGGTATGAGCAGCGGCAACTTGAAATTAGCGGAGTTTGAGGCCTGGTGGGTAACGGGACGAGAGGATATATTGAAGGGCACGTTCCCATCTCCGGAGTTCTGATAGGTTGGTGTTTGTGGGAAGTATCCAGATAACCCAGACAGTGTAACACTGTGCCAAGGCATGTTTAGCCACAGAGTGATCCTCATTACCAACAAACACTGTCTGCCTGTGTCCGTTCATGCGAATGGACAGTTTGTTGCTGGTCATTCCCACATAGAAAGCTTCACAGTGTAGGCAGGTCAGTTGGTAATCACGTGGGTGCTTTCACACGTGGCTCTGCCTTTGATCGTGTAAACCTTCCGGGTTAGGAAGGGAGGGTGCATGGGACAGGTTTTACACCGGGGGCAGTTACAAGGGTAGGAGCCAGAGGGTAGGGAAGGTGGTTTGGGGATTTCATAGGTATGAACCAAGAGGTTACAAAGGTTAGGTGGATGGCGGAAAGATACTATTGGTGGAGTGGGGAGGATTTCATGAAGGATGGATCTCATTTCAGGGCAGGATTTGAGGAAGTCGTATCCCTGGTGGAGAGCCACATTCAGAGTCTGATCCAGTCCCGGAAAGTATCCTATCACAAGTGGGGCACTTTTGGGGTTCTTCTGTGGGAGGTTCTGGGTTTGAAGGGATGAGGAAGTGGCTCTGGTTATTTGCTTCTGTACCAGGTCGGGAGGGTAGTTGCAGGATGCGAAAGCTGTTTTCAGGTTGTTTGTGTAATCGTTCAGGGATTCAGGACTGGAGCAGATTCATTTGTCACGAAGACCTAGGCTGTAGGGAAGGGACCGTTTGATATGGAATGGGTAGCAGCTGTCATAATGGAGGTACTGTTGCTTGTTGGTGGGTTTGATGTGGACAGATGTGTGAAGCTGGCCATTGGACAGATGGAGGTCAACGTCAAGGAAAGTGGCATGGGATTTGGAGTAGGACCAGGTGAATCTGATGGAATCAAAGGAGTTGAGGTTGGAGAGGAAATTCTGGAGTTCTTCTTCACTGTGAGTCCAGATCATGAAGATGTCATCAATAAATCTGTACCAAACTTTGGGTTGGCAGGCCTGGGTAACCAAGAAGGCTTCCTCTAAGCGACCCATAAATAGGTTGGCATACGAGAGGGCCATCCTGGTACCCATGGCCATTCGCTTTAATTGTTGGTATGTCTGGCCTTCGAAAGTGAAGAAGTTGTGAGTCAGGATGAAGCTGGCTAAGGTAATGAGGAAAGAGGTTTTAGGTAGGGTGGCAGGTGTTCGGCGTGAAAGGAAGTGCTCCATTGCAGCGAGGCCCTGGACGTGTGGAATATTTGTGTATAAGTAAGTGGCATCAATGGTTACAAGGATGGTTTCTGGGGGTAACAGATTGGGTAAGGATTCCAGGCGTTCGAGAAAGTGGTTGGTGTCTTTGATGAAGGATGGGAGACTGCATGTAATGGGTTGAAGGTGTTGATCTATGTAGGCAGAGATACGTTCTGTGGGGGCTTGGTAACCAGCTACAATGGGGCGGTCGGGATGATTGAGTTTGAGCATTTTAGGAAGTAGGTAGAAGGTAGGGGTGCGGGGTGTCAGTGGGGTCAGGAGGTTGATGGAGTCAAGTGAAAGGTTTTGTAGGGGGCTTAAGGTTCTGAGGATTCCTTGAAGCTCCGCCTGGACATCAGGAATGGGATTACCTTGGCAAACTTTGTATGTAGTGTTGTCTGAAAGCTGACGCAGTCCTCAGCCACATACTCCCGACGATCAAGTACCACGGTTGTGGAACCCTTGTCTGCCAGAAGAATGACGATGGATCGGTCAGCCTTCAGATCACGGATAGCCTGGGCTTCAGCTGTGGTGATGTTGGGAGTAGGATTAAGGTTTTACAAGAAGGATTGAGAGGCAAGGCTGGAAGTGAGAAATTCCTGGAAGGTTTGGAGAGGGTGATTTTGAGGAAGAGAAGGTGGGTCCCACTGTGACGGAGGATGGAACTGTTCCAGGCAGGGCTCAATTTGGATATTGTCTTGGGGAGTTGGATCATTAGGAGTGGGATTAGGATTATTTTTCTTCGTGGCAAAGTGATATTTCCAGCAGAGAGTATGAGTGTAGGACAGTAAATCTTTGACGAGGGCTGTTTGGTTGAATCTGGGAGTAGGGCTGAAGGTGGGGCCTTTGAAAAGGACAGAGGTTTCGGATTGGGAAAGAGGTTTGGAGGAAAGGTTAACTACTGAATTAAGGAGTTGTGGTTCCAGATTGTGTTGATTAGAAGTTTGAGGTTTTGGGGGAGTGGAGCTGGAAGTGGGAGATTGAGTAGATGGGAGAGACTGGGTCTGTGTGCAATGAGAGGAGGTTGAGGTTTGCTGGAATGGTTGTGGAGGGTGAGTGAGTTGCCTTTCCGGAGGTGGGAAACCAGGAGATTGGATAGTTTTTTGAGGTGGAGGGTGGCATGCTGTTCTAATTTGCGGTTGGCCTGCAGGAGGATGCTCTGAACAGCCGGTGTGGATGTGGGAGAGGAAAGATTGAGGACTTTTATTAAGGATGGGAGTTGACGGGTGTGTTCATTGGCTGAGTTGATGTGTAAGTGAAGGATTAGGTGGGTGAGGGCTACGGATTGTTCAGTTTGGAACTGGTATAGGGACTGATGGAAAGAAGGGTTACAGCCAGAGATGGGAACTTTAAGTGTGAGGCCTTTGGGGGTAAAGCCAAATGTCAGACAAGCCTGAGTAAATAAAATATAGGAGCGTAATCTGGCTAGGGCGAAGGCATGTTTGCGGTGGGTATGTAAATAAAACTTAATGGGGTCATTGTGGGGATGTTGTGAGGGTGACATGGTATTAATGAAACAGCTAATACCTAATACAGTGCCACAAAATAGTCAAGTATTCGTGTGCAGTGTGGAGCAGACCACATGCTGTTGATCAAAACATGGAGTATCAGGAAATTTACAGCTCCTCCCTCATTATTTTTTTTCTCGAGTTCTTCAATGTTGTGAGATTAGTGTCCTTTCATACCCCTTTTCATGCATGAAATAAGAAAAAGTTGGACGGGGCCAGGCCAAGTGAGTAAGGTGTGTGGGGCAGCGGAACCATGCCATTTTTAGCCAAAAACTGTCTAACAGAGATGGCTGTGTGTGCAGGTGCATTGGCATGATAGAAGAACCAGTCTCCTGTCTGCCACAAATAGAGTCTTTTTTGACTGCACAATCTTCATACAACTTCCAAATAAAAGGTTTCATTGATGGTGTGATGTGGGAAACCAACTCTGATTGAACTACGTCCTTGGCATCAAAAAAGCAAATCAGCATTGTTTTGATGTTTGATTTGACTTGACATCATTTTTTTGGATGGGGTGACAATGACGTCTTCCACTGCTGCTTTGTTTATGAGTCATAACCATAGCACCACAACTCATCACCAGTAATGACCTTTGACAGAAAATCTGGATCAGTTGCAAGCTGTTGTTTCAATGGACGACATGTTTCAACTTGACATTCCTTTTGACTGTCAGTTAGAACCTGAGGAACAAATTTGGTAGCAACCTTTTTCATCCCAAACCTTTTGTTAAAATTCACTGAACTTTGCTCCAAGATAACCCACTATTCTCTGACAGTTGATCAGTTGTCTGTCAACAGTATGTGAGCACAAACTCTCGAATTTTTTCAACATTTTCATCAATTTGGGCTGTTGATGGATGTCCAGAACGAGGTTTGTCATAAATCAACATGTCGCCATTTTTAAATCAAGCAGATTCACTTGGGCACCTAAGTTTTTCCCATAGTGTCATCTTGTTAAGGTGTTTTCAACAATAAAATAGTTTCAGCAACATTTTTACCAAATAGAAAACAAAATTTCACAGCTGCACATTGTTCATTTAAACTTGGTATAAAAAACAATGAAACAGGAACAAAGCACTGCTAGCAAAAACAATCACTGCAGATGTGAACAAGTCGACAACACAGGCGGCACTGAACTGCCAATGTGTTGTACTATACACGCCAAGTGGCAGAAATGCATACTACGCAAGCTCCGACCATGGCAGTGTTTTTCCGGTATTTTTTGGTTACCCCCTCATCATATTAATACATTCAATTTAGTTATGATTACTGCCCTTGTAAGTCAGACGGCTATAATACACTGATTGATGGTACACAGAGCTAGTACTATATGAGGAAATTTAGTATGAAAGACTAAACTAGATCTTTGGAGGAAAAAGTGAAATTTAGAGAATCTGGTAGATCTACTTCAAATGTAAATGTAGCAATAGAGGGTTGTGGGAAAAGACTCACCGATTTGGCTTACGTAATACTGAAAATTCTGAAATCTTGCAATTTATTTTGGTCAGATTCTTAATTTCCAGAACCAATCTATACGCTTGAATATTCAAACACTTGTGAAAATCTAGATGATGATTTACCCCCAACTATCAAAGAAATTGAAGTTGATAAAACCTTATAAAGCTAGTGGAGAAGACTCTACTACAGCAGAACTTTTCAAGTGGTCGGTACCAAAGATAAAAAAAGAACTAAAATTAGTCTTTGAGAAAACATGGAAAAAGGAAGAACTCCCAAGAGAGTGAAGGTGACCTTGATACATCCTCTACATAAGAAATGCAATCACCAAAATGTCAACAACTGCAGACAAATTTCTTTGCAACCATAACATATTTTCCAAGATTATACTAAAAAGAGTAGAAATAACACTGGATAGGTGCTTTTAGGAAGGGCGGATCATATTCTGAACAAATATTTAATGTGAAGTCAATCCTTTGCCACAGATTAGTGAATTCAAAATATGTTTGTTGATTTCCAAAAGGCCATTGATTCTGTAGACAGAAATGGTAGATGAAATAAACTGTGTTGGTAGGAGCAGATTGATGGCCCTTTCAGAGTCCTAGATTATTTTGCCTGAGTGTGCTGTTGGAAAAGGTAAAACACGCTCTAAAAGACTTATGCATAGTGTATAAGGGATTTATGAGCAGTAGTTTTCACAATGGCACAACAGATGTGTGGTTAAGAGCATTGACTGGTAATTTATTTGCTGAGGTTGGATCTCTGCTCCTGCCATAATCTTTTTTTCCATTTTATTTTATTCCTCACAATGTTACACAATTAATTATAAAATTTAAATATATTTACTCAATTCAGTTTATATATTTGTAAAATTAATATATTTGATTTAATTACAAGTAAGTCAAAAGGTTATAGGCCACCCCATTCTAGGGAATTGGTAAAATTTTGCGTGAGCTGCCACTGAACACTACAGAAATATATTAGAAAAAGATATACATTAGCCTGTCTCTAAACTGAGGCAGGGAGGACTTACAATCAGCACATTGTGATGTTACTGATTCGAGTAAGTAATGATACTTTTCTATCTTCACCTATAATATCAATATTTTATATTTTCATAGTGTTGTAAGAAATATCAGAGTACAGGGTGATGGTCTTAACCACCACCACCACCACCACCACCACCACCACCACCACCACCATCCCCATCCTTGCATCAGTCCGAGCTTATCCGTTTCTAATGACCTTGATGTTGGCAGGATGTTAAATTCTGATCTCCCTTTCTCCCTTTTGAATTTGATTCACTACATTGACCTACCCATCTAGTTTTCAGTGTTCTCCTGTAGCACCACATTTCAAAAGCTTCTCAGAACTGTTTATCATCCACATTTCACTTGTGTACAAGGCTACACCCCAAACATACTTTTATAAAAGACTTCCTAACTTTTAAATTTATATTGGATGTTAGCAAATTTATCTTTTTCAGAAACTGTTTTATTGCTTTTGCCAGTCTACATTTTATATGTTTTGTACTTCGGCCATCATCACTTGCTTTGCAATCCAAACAATAAAAATAATATACTACTTTTATTATCTCATTTCCTAATCTAGTTATATCAGATTCACTGACTTAATATAAATTAACCCTGTTTTCATTTTGTTATGTTTATCTTATAAATCCTTTGCAAGATCCTATACATTCTGTTTAACTCGTCTGCCAAGTCTTTTGTCTTCTTGGACAGAACATTGTCATTATCACACCTCAGAGCCCTGTTACCCACAGAATTTCACTGTGTTTATTCCACTCAACATTTTCAAAAGTTTCTCCGATCTGCAAATGCTATGTTGCAAGTTCACCTTTTCTTTCCATCTGTCTTCTAAGGTAAGTTATAAAGTCAGTATTACACACGTTTCTGCATATATCCTAAAGCTAAATCGATCGTGCCCTAGTGTTTCCATTAATTTATGTCAGCATCTTGGAACCATGACTTATTAAATTGATGGTGTGTATTATTCACACCTATCAGCATCCGCCTTCTTTGAAATTGTGATTATTACATTATTCTTGAAGTCTTGGGGTATTTCACGTGTCTCATATATCTTGCATGCCAGGTGGGATAATTTTGTTGTTGTGTTCTCCCAAGGGTATCAGTAATTCAGAGGGAATGTTGTCTATGCAAGCAGCATTGTTTTGACACAGGTCTTTCAATCTCTGACTATTCTCGCAGTCTCATGTGTCCTGTCTCTTTTTTGTCCATTTCCTCATCTCTTCTATAGTAATATCTTCACATAGGCTAGGAGTGTATTACAATAGACATCTCAGGAGAGAAGACTCCAACAGTATTGAAAAAATTCCAATGGAAAAGTGTTTGATTGCACACCTGAAAATTTTGAGCACAAACAGTGGTAATATTTTAACACTAAAGAACCATTCAGTTGTTGATGTGTAAAAGTGGTTGGACTTTGTAGAACAAAATTGTAGAATTGTGGTAAGATTCAAGAAAATGCAGTTTCATTGTTCAGTTGAGTGCCAGAGCAGTTAGCAAGCTGAAAAGGCTTTCATCTAACCAGAGTTCTTTTGGTGACTGAGGAAGAAGTTACTGTAAAAGAATTTTGATTTTAGGTATACACATGAGCCTGCCCAATGCCAGTAGAGGAGGAAAAACAATGATTAATCAGAGGTACTTTAGCACCTAGTAAACCCAGTGAGCTTTTTCAATTAGAGCCTATAGAAAAGTACGAGGACATGAAGACTATTTTCCACAGATTATACAAGTGGGCGAGAATTGATTTACTCAACTTGAGAACTTCAGTGACTTGTGAATATCTTTTTTCAAAAGCAAGAGCCACTATTCTCAAGAGAGAAAGCTGCAGTCACAAAAGAGAGAAGTTTGTCTTGTGAAACACATCTGGTGTAGCTAATATGTTTACCATATTTCAAGCAGACATAAAATAATGGAAAGTCCAGGTGGGAATTTCAACAGTTATGGAAAGGATAGATTGTTCACCTTCAAGACAGGCACAACAAAAAGACTGTTACACATTAAGCTTTCGGCCTAAGCCTTCATCAGAAAAGAGAAACATATTCACACAAGTCAGCACACATCTCACACACGATTGCTATACCATTATCTCTGGCTAATCAGGCACGCCTGAAGTTCGCAACGTGTAACAGTCTTGTCGTTGTCTGTCTACAATTCAACATGTCATCTTTCGTTGAGCAGGAGTCTATCCTTTCTATAGTTGTTTCAAGTAGATATGACTGATACACTCTGAAAACAAGTTCACTTGTAACAATAGTATGAAATTTACATCGAGGCCTATATTTTAGTTTGTGTCTTAAATGTTTGTCCTTTACTGTTATGTTTGTAGTTGATTTTATACACAAGTTGACTCATGCAAATATAGCTTAATTTCTGTATTTCACCTTAATTTCAAAATAGGTCTTTTTGTCATAAAGGAAAGGTTTTAATAATGGCACATATATGTAGCACAAAGTTTATGTTAAGGCGTGTAATTTTGTTGTCTACTGCTAACCTGTGTTAGCTGGTGGCTACAGTTGACACATAAACAAAAAGAAAACTAATGTAATGGTGTGTGCAATAGGCAGACATTCTGGAAGATTAAATATTAAATTTGGACACAAGAAACTCAAGATGATAAGGCTGAATTTTGGTGTGTCGAAAGTGGAACAGATAAAGAAGAAAGATGTAAAGACTCGAGAATTGCACAAGGCTACAGGTCTTTCTATAAAAAGCAACAATGACTAACATATAAAAATATAAACATTGAGACCAGAAAAAGATTACTGAAAAGATCTTTAGAGCACAGTTACGAGGGTCTAAAATGTGGACGAAGGGAAAGACAGAAATGAAATGATTCAAGGTGTAGAAGTGTGATGTTACAGTGTGCCGTTGAGGATCGCGGAATGAAATTGTCCTCCAACGAATCATTTAGGAAAAATACCTGGTAAAAAACATACTGAATAGGGGTGTGTGTGTGTGTGTGTGTGTGTGTGTGTGTGTGTGTGTGTGTGAGTGAGTGAGTGAGAGAGAACATAATGCAGACTGCCAGTGTGTGGGATGTTTGTGATAGTAGTAACAGTTGTGTGTAGTGTGACTTTTAAAACATGGCATATATTTTTGTTTATGTTTGGCATATTTGTCCTCGAATCACTGAGCAACATTGGCCTTCCTATTTTCTGACATTAAGACAGAAGGTGAAACTGGTCTGAAAATACTTGATAGTAATACAAAATCAAGATACTGGCTGCAACGTTGTCCATGGTCATGTAAGCTAGTAATATGTATTTCTTTGAGTAATCTGACGGAAGGTAAAAGTTAATCATAAGAAAAACTTGAGTATGGCTCAGAACTGTGTGTCGTATCAATCTGAACTGAAATGCAGGTGCTGTCAGTGTACTTTATATACTTTCTACGATTGGATGTGTTATATTTTCAAATGATGCTTTATTTGACCTTAAACTACTGTGCAATAACATAACTGCCATTCCCAGCATGAGAAGTAAAATGTTTATTCATAAAGAATGGCCGGCCGCGGTGGCCTCGCGGTTAAGGCGCTCAGTCCGGAACCGCGCTACTGCTACGGTCGCAGGTTCGAATCCTGCCTCGGGCATGGATGTGTGTGATGTCCTTAGGTTAGTTAGGTTTAAGTAGTTCTAAGTTCTAGGGGACTGATGACCATCGTTGTTAAGTCCCATAGTGCTCAGAGCCATTTCATAAAGAATGCAAGAAGGAAACTGTCAGTTTCTAGCCCTGAAGTTCTTGGTGTTTCTTCTTTTTTAAAATTTACGTAAAACAATATGGTTTCATTGATGTAATTAATAAATAAACTGAAGTAGTATCTGGAATAGAATATCTTGTCCAAAATGATGACAGATTTCTTCTCTTGCTTATTAATTCCTTTCCCATCTTTATTAAATTGTATGTCATTTTCTCAATAATCCCTACATTGTGAACTCCTCCTCAATGCTTACTCTCATTGTATTTTTATGAATTTGATTAATTAATATTCAAACTTTGTTAAACTTTGGTTTCAATTGCTCTTCTTCTGTGTATTCTATAATTGTTGCTGTAAGTGAAACAACTGTATTATATGTGAAGTGAATAATATCTAATACAGTGAGAAGATCCAAAAATAAATCAAATATGCATATTATGCTAACCAAGCATGTGAGAAGAGTACTCACAACATTTAAACAGTTTAATGATGACACAACTTCTTGATACAGCCCATGCATTTACATGTGAGAGTCCAAAACAGCACAGCCAAAAACTAAGTCCAAGAGTATTGCAAAATTCATTTAACGAGAGCAGAGTTCTAGTAATGATTATAACTATGCAAGCAAAAGTTAATTAAGTGGTCTTTGCTCCAGGTTATATGTGCACAGTTGGTGTCTCAGTGAAAGGTGGTAACTGCTGGGTTGTGCAGGCCTTAGTGAGAGCCCATCCCTGGGTTGGTGGTGCCACCTGCTGTAGTCAGCCCTGTACTGAGCCTAGTGAAGGCACGGGCAAGCTGGTAGCAGTTGCTTGTGTGCGTACCCCATGGCAGTGGATGTGGCATCAAGTGCTGGTTTGCTGGTTCCCAGATCAGTAATGACAACTCAGTTGGTCCTTACTCTGCATGGTAGAAAATGACCAGCTGGTTTGGTGACAGTTGCAGAGGCACTGGCCAGTGAAGAGATGTAATATGGGTGTGTCACCACGGTCCTCCTCCCTTGGGGAGGTCACTAATAGTCAGCAGCTGTGAGACTACCATGCTGTGTACTGCTGAGTTTCCCCCACATCCAGGGTGTCGGGATCTGCTCTGACAAGGGAATGGTCCACATCATAAATTATTTTGTTCTACAGTTTTCTGAAAAATGCTTTACACTCTCGCAAAAATTTCTTTATCTGGAGAGGTGGACTGACACTATTCATTCCAGGGGGAATCCAAATTATATCAATAGTCTTTTTATCATTTTCCTAACGACAAAGGTGTTGTTATGTCCAGACCAAGAATCCAACAAAAGCAGTGATCTATTTCCTGCAACTGAAAAGGTTTTTCAGATGTAATATTGAAAATTATACTGTCCCATTTTCACAGATTTTGCCATGTTGATTACAAGTGTGTTGTATACAAATGTGTCATAGCAAATATCAACTACACATGTGACTCTGCCTTTTTTCATTTGAAATGATAAAGTGTGGTTTGCATAAAATCTGACTGATCAGCTTTATACACAGCATTTTAGGGGCTAGCAAGATGCTTTGTCTTTACCTGAGCTTCTAATTTCTCTGTAGTATTACCTATTAATAACATGCCCTGTACATGTTTGCTTGAAGTAAACTTCATAATTTCGTAACTTCCTTTTCCATATAATTTTGTGAATCCAGTTAACAAGGTTGAAGAAACATGGAAATCAGTAATGTTCACCTCATTTGCAGTTCAGAGCTCCCAGTCTTGTAGATCTCCCTCGGTAACAGTGCATTGACTCTCATGTGCAGTTTGAAATCTTAAGTTTTTCTTTCACACTTTTGCAAGTTCCATGTTTGTACATCTTCATGACAATCTTTCTTCTGTGTAAACAATTCACGTTCAAATTTTATGAAATGAAGTCAGTTTGCACACTGCTTAGTCTTAAGGGTTTTGTCCTTCCTTCACTCATTTCGACTGCATGCCATGTAATTCAAATTTCATATTTGCAAGGTTCATCATTGTTCAAACCACAGTTCATGCAACCGAGTTACTTAATGTTTCTTCTAAAGTTTCCACAGTTTCTAGCGAAATGCCAACATCATTTGAATGAGTGACCAGGAAATTAACCAATAAAAATGACATACGTAGATGTGCAAGTGAAGTAGCTGATTTAGTTGTTCAGGGCACCCACGCAGGCCACTTGTTGGAAAACATGGTCAGCACCAGTGGCATTGGCGATGCATGAACATGTAATTAGGAAGGCATGTAATGCTTATTGACCATCCACATCTAGATAAAAACGGAGAATTCTGTCTTGGTTGAAGCTTGCATCTGGACCCATCAGATCATCAGATATGGAATCTATATTGACATGCTGTGCTGTTTTTCAAAATTGAATTTTGCAATTTTAGTGGCTGAGAAATGGGGCCTAACATTGTAGATCTGTGGGCTGTTTTGTCCAGAAACTGCACAGAAGGGCTAAATAATGAAATTAGCAGTTTGTGGTCAGTGATGAGGTGACATTTCATGCCACATTAAGAAAACATGAAAATTTTGTTACATATATTATGGCTAAGGCCTCCTTTTCTATTTGCAGATAGTTTGACTCTGCAGTGTGTAGCATTTTAGAGGTGAATGCTGTCAGCTGCTCCAAACCATCTGAATTTCAGAGGACGAATACTGCTCCAAGCCCATATTGCAATGCATCACTAGCTACTGCCAGCCGTTTCTGTGGTTTATAGGTGGCCAGGCATGGAGCTGAACGGAGACTGTTTGTTTAACAAGGTTTGCAATGGGTGTTCACACCAGATGACCAGACAAATAACATACCTTTTTTATGTAACTGACGTAATGGATATGCAATTTTAGCTGCATGTGGAATGAATTTTTTATAGTAAGTAATTTTGCCCATAACAGGCTGGAGTTCCTTTATATTTGAGGGCTGTGGTAGTGCATTGATAGCTGTGATGTAGCTGTCCATTGGCTGAATTCCGAATGGAGCAATTACTTAATAGAGGACGGAAAAAATTTGATTTTTCTAAATTGCACTTCAGACTTGCATTCTAGAGAGTCTGAAAAAGATTCGTGAGGTTTGGAAATGTTCATCTATGGTTGAACACATGACCACAATACAATCCGGTACTTGATGCAACATGGAATATTTAGCGTGAGCTGCTCTAAAAATGCTGGAAAAGTGCAACGGGTGTTTGCCATGCTGAAAACTGTTTCTTTGCATTTGTATGGTCCATAGGATCTGTTGACCACTAGCAGTTGTTGAGAAGCTTTACTGAGTGGAAGTTGCAAATATGCACCTGAGAGGTTCACTTCAGAAAAATACTGACACCCCCTGTCGGTTTTGCTATTCTGGATGAGGAACAGGGTATGTATCGATTACTGTTTGAGAGTTTTCTGTCACTTTGAAATTACAGCTGACGCATAGTTTGCCATACGGTTTTTTATCACCACCAGTGGTGTTGCCCATCAGATAGACATAATTGGTTCTGTCACTTCCAGCTGTATTAATCTCTCAGGTTCGTGCTTGACTTGTTCGCATAGTGCTTATGGGATAGGTCATGCCCCAAAGAAACACAGCTATGCTGCTGTCGGCTTTAGAGTGATATGAGCAGTGAAATCTTTAACTCTGCTTAGACCTGGTGAAAAAAGCCAGGAAACACTTTGTGTACTTCTTCTAGTTCCCTGAATGGTATTTGTTCGGATACCAGGGTTACAGAAGATTCTGCCTGCTGGGCTAATAATCTTTAAGTCCATTGGTTGTTCATGTTGCTTTGTGGCATAAACTGACATAGATATACTTATTTCCACGGTGAGTCTTCGCTTTTTACATTTATTGTAATAAGACCAACAATTTGGACAGTCAACGTTAGGTTTTATGAAAAATAAGGGGCAAGACGGAAGTGGTCATTGGATGTCAGATTTCACTTGAGTCCACTGTTGATGGGGTTGTGCTGAGGTATGTTTATGTTTATGCCTCACTGCTGCTATGTACACCTCACTTTGGTCATTGTGTACTACGAGTATGTCTGTCCAGGACTCTTTAACTGGTGGCCAGCACTCATGGTGCTTCAAATGGCTGAGCAAGTGTTAGAACCTCTTTGAAAATGGGGCATCAAATTGTAGTGCCTTTTGGTGAACCTCTTTTTTTGGAGCTGAACATATTATTGCATCCCTGATCAAGGTATCTGTGTATGACTCTTTATAGCTTGTAGTGACGAGTCTGCATTCCTACTAAGGCTCTGTAATTCTGGTTCCCAAGCACAGTCAGTGCTTAGGCTGCTTCTTGGACTGATATAACTATACTCTCGAGGATATCACATGGGAACGGCAGTGATGGTAAGTTGTTAGTAAGTGACACATTTCATCGAATGATAGTGATGTGGGTTCCAAAGTGGAGTTGACTTGCATAATTGGTGATACATGTGGTGGTTTAATTCACAGCTAGAGAAGAACTTCTATGGAACCATCATCTGTTGAACTTGAATGCTGCGAAGTGATGTCGTGTCCTCTTTTCATGTTACTCCCAGTGTTGGCAGATCTGTCATATACTGGAAATTGTGCAAGACGGGCTGCTTTTACTGTTTGGTTAGTGGTCCTAACAGCACCTTTTCCAACATAACTTGTTTTCTTGCTGCTGTTTTTCAAAGCATTGTTGGCCCTTCAATTGCTGTTTGAGCTGGTCTTGGAGTACAACCTCCAACAAAGCACTTGAGACCCAAGATAGTACAGAAATCTTTGTCACCACTTGTGTCAAACCAAGCAAAGAGTAAGCCCAACACTTAAACGGTTTAATGACAACACAAACTTCATGTTACAACCCAGGCAGCATTTAGATTTACAAGTCTGAAGTAGCATAGCTGAAAACAGTACAGGAATATAGCAAAGTTCAGTTCACGAGAGCAGAGTAATGACATTATGGCAATGCTGGTAGGCACTGGCGTGCGCAGGCTTTAGCGAAGTCCCATCCCTTGTTCATCGACAGCCTGCCCCCTACTGAGCATAGCAAAGGTGCAGGAGAGCTGGTGTCTTGCTTGGGTGCCCTGCGGAAGTGGAGGCAGCATTCAGTTGTGGTCTGGTGGCTTCCGGACCAGTGTTGTCAACTTGATTGGTCATTAATTCATACAGAAGACCAGTTGATTTAGTGTTGGTAGCAGAGGCACTGGCCAGGGAAGGGTGGTAACATGGATGTGTAACCACACGTGGTTATGTGTACATTCTCATATGAGGATCAACTAATAGACATACTGAAACTATGGTAACAGTGAAATTGAACAGATGTTATTTCACGCACATTTCTGAATGTATATTGATGATTCCTAACAAATAAAAATTTTAATTATACAAAATCAACTGGAAATATGTTTCAGGGTGCTAAAGCTTTGGAAAACTTCATAGAGAGTGTAAGGACAGAGCCAAGCACTCAGTTGCCAAAGGATGGTACTGTTCATGAATTAACAAGCAATGTACTTGTATTTTTGGAGCAACTGTTGGACTATGTTGATACAATTGGTGGTGTTCTGGGTGAAGATCCAGCATATAATACATCTGTGGCAAGTCATGGCAAGGTAGATCGAAACAAAGCACTCGTCGGAATTTACATTCGTAAGTATTTTCACGTTTTAGAAGAAGTATATACAGGTACAGTCTTAATGAATTTATAAAATCTTTCTAAGTAGTGGAGATAAGTATAACCTGATAAAATTTTTGTTACTTGATGCTTCGTACAGCTCCTCTCATCAAAGGTTTCAGCATGACATGAGGAACAATCCACTGCAGCTGGAGCACAATCAGAAAGTGCATTGTACTTGCAATGTTTAAGTAGCGTGTTGTTCACAAGTAATCCACTATTGAGCACATTTGACAGTCCACTATACTGTTTCTGGCAACAGTAGGTTAAACCATTTTCTGTTGGTGTCTTACTCCCCTTGAGCAGAGCTGCCATGTCAGTACTGGAGGAGGAGGATTTCCCTACAGATGTTACATTTAAAAAGCAGATTCCCAGTTCTTTAGTAACTCAGAGGTAATAAAGATTACATAAAGGCACAGCTGGCAACTGATGTGGTATTGATGTAAAGCCATGTGGCGAATGTCAACTTTTAATCAGTGTGTACACAAATACACACATTTAACAAAGTCATGTTCAGATGAATGCAATATATTTATATTCCTTATATACTACAGTGTCTATAGTATATCTAAAAACAAAGATGATGTAACTTACAAAATGAAAGTGTTGGTATGTTGATAGACACACAAACACACACACACACACACACAAAATTCGAGCTTTCGCAACCTAAGGTTGCTTCATCAGGAAAGAGGGAAGGAGAGGGAAATACGAAAGGATGTGGGTTTTAAGGGAGAGGGTAAGGAGTCATTCCAATCCCGGGAGCGGAAAGACTTACCTTAGGGGGAGAAAAGGACACACATCCATCCGCGCATATACAGACACAAGCAGACATATGTAAAGGCAAAGAGTTCGGGCAGAGATGTCAGTCGAGGTGGAAGTACAAAGGCAAAGATGTTGTTGAATGAAAATGTGTTGCTGAGATCGACGAAAACGTGTTTCCGCCCGCAATCGAACCTGGGACCTTCTGCATGTTAGGCAGATGTTATAACCGCTACACCATGGAAACTGCTACGCTCTGCCCTCCACATCTGATACAACTTGTAGGACGATCGCCACTGTGGCGTAAAAATCACTTTGTGGAAACGCACAATGCAGGTATTTCGCATTCGTGTGCAACAATCGACAGCAGCCTTGACTGCCTGAATGCCATGACAAATAAGAGCTCAAGAAGTCATCGGAAACGCTCGAGGGAGAGTCCTCAGCAGCATCTGCTGCTCTGTCTTTCCTTACGAGATACCGTCGATTCGCACAATCGTTATTGAAAAAGATGTCACCAAAGGCAATCCCTTCGTTAGCGGCACGCCGCTTGGGCTCAGCTTGACTGACATCTCTGCCCAAACTCTTTGCCTTTACATATGCCTGCTTGTGTCTGTATATGTGTGTGTGTGTGTGTGTGTGTGTGTGTGTGTGTGTGTGTGTGTGTTAAGGTAAGTCTTTCCGCTCCCGGGATTGGAATGACTCCTTACCCTCTCCCTTAAAACCCACATCCTTTCGTCTTTCCCTCTCCTTCCCTCCTTCCCTCTTTCCTGATGAAGCAACCTTAGGTTGCGAAAGCTCGAATTGTGTGTGTGTTTGTGTTTGTTTGTGTGTCTATCAACATACCAACGCTTTTGTTTGGTAAGTTACATCATCTTTGTTTTTAGATATACTTTTCCCACGTGGAATGCTTCCCTCTATTATATTCATAACAGTGTCTATAGTGTTTTATTGATTTTTGCTGTGCTCGTCCCTTTGTTGGCTATTACTAACTTAAAAAAAAAAAAAAACAAAAAAAAAAGTGTTTTAGTATTGCTATCATGTTAGTTCTTAATTAAAATGATAAACCCCACAGCTGCATATACATTTCAGTAAGCTTCCATTAAAGCTGTACTCTACATCTACATGGATACTCTGCAAACCACATTTAAGTGCCTGGCAGAGGGTTCATCGAACCACCTTCACAATTCTCTATTATTCCAATCTCGTATAGTGCATGTACGAGCTCTGATTTCCCTTATTTTATCATGGTGATCATTTCTCCCTATGTAGGTTGGTGTCAACAAAATATTTTCGCATTCGGAGGAGAGAGTTAGTGATTGGAATTTCATGAGAAGATTCCATCGCAACGCGAAACGCCTTTCTTTTAATGATGTCCAATCCAAATTCTGTATCATTTCTGTGACTCTCTCTTCGATATTTCACGATAATACAAAATGTGCTGCCTTTCTTTGAACTTTTCCAATGTACTCCGCCAGTCCTACCTGGTAAGGATCCCACACCACACAGTAGTATTCTAAAAGAGGACAGACAAGTGTAGTGTAGGCAGTCTCCTTAGTAGGTCTGTTACATTTTCTAAGTTTCCTGCCAGTCTTTCGTTAGACTTCCCCACAACATTTTCTATGTGTTCCTTCCAATTTAAGTTGTTCGTAATTGTAATACCTAGGTAATTAGTTGAATTTACGGCCTTTACATTAGACTGATTTATCATGTAACTGAAGGTTAATGAGTTCCTTTTAGCACTCACGTGGATGACTTCACACTTTTCGTTATTTAGGGTCAACTGCCACTTTTTGCACCATTCAGATATCTTTCCTAAATTGTTTTGCAGTTTGTTTTGATCTTCTGATGACTTTATTAGTCGATAAACAACAGCGTCATCTGCAAGCAGCCGAAGACGGCTGCTCAAATTGTCTCCCAAATCGCTTATGTAGATAAGGAACAGCAAAGGGCCTATAATACTACCGTGGGGAACGCCAGAAATCACTTCTGTTTTACTCAATGACTTTCCGTCAATTACTACGAACTGTGACCTCTCTGATAGGAAATCACAAATCCAGTCACATAACTGATATGATATTCCATAAGCACGCAATTTCACTACAAGCCACTGGGGTGGTACAGTGTCAAAAGCCTTCCAGAAATCCAGAAATACGGAATCGATCTGAAATCCCTTGTCAGTAGCACTCAATACTTCATGTGAATAAAGAGGTAGTTGTGTTTCACAGGAACAATGTTTTCCAAACCCCTGTTGACTGTGTGTCAATAGACCGTTTTCTTCGAGGTAATTCATAATGTTCGAACACAATATATGTTCCAAAATCCTGCTACATATCGATGTTAACGATATGGGCCTGTAATTTAGTGGATTACTCCTACTACCTTTCTTGAACATTGGTGTGACCTCTGCAACTTTCCAGTCTTTGGGTACGGATCTTTCGTTGAACGAACAGTTGTATATGATTGTTAAGTATAGAGCTAATGCATCAGCATACTCTAAAAGGAACCTAATTGGTTTACAGTCTGGACCAGAAGACGTGCTTTAAGTGATTTAAGTTGCTTCATTATTCCGAGGACATTTACTTCTACTTTCCTCATGTTGGCAGCTGTTCTCGATTCGAATTCTGGAATATTTAGTTCACCTTCTTTTGTGAAGGCATTTCAGAAGGCTGTGTTTAGTAACTCTGCTTTGGCAGCACTGTCTTTGATAGTAAATCCATTGCTGTCACATAGAGAAGGCATTGATTGTTTCTTGCCGCTAACATACTTCACATTCGACCAGAATCTCTTCGGATTTTCTGCAAGGTTTCAAGACAAAGTTTCGTTGTGGGAACTGTTATAAGCATCTCGCATTGAAGTCTGCACTAAGTTTCGAGCTTCTTGAAAAGATCACCATTCTTGGGGATTTTGCGTCTGTTTAAATTTGGCATGTTTGTTTCATTGTTTCTGCAACAGTGTTCTAACCCGTTTTGTGTACCAAGGAGGATCAGCTCCATCGTTTGTTAATTTATTTGGTATAAATCTCTCAATTGCTATTTCTTTGAATTTAAGCCACATCTGTTCTACACTTATATTATTTATTTGGAGTGAGTAGAGATTGTCTCTCAGGAAGGCATCAAGTGAAGTTTTACCTGCTTTTTTGAATAGGTATATTTTTCGCTTATTTTTCGAGGATTTGGGGATTACAATATTCAATCTCGCTATGACAACCCTGTGTTTACTAATGCCTGAATCGGTTTTGATCCTTGTTATTAACTCAGGATTATTTGTTGCTAAGAGGTCAAGTGTGTTTTCACAACCGTTTACTATTCGCGTGGGCTCATGAACTAACTGCTCGAAATAATTTTCAGAGAATGCATTTAGTGCAATTTCGGATGATATTTTATGTGTACCTCTGGAATTAAGAATGTATTTTCACCAACATTTCGAGGGTAAATTAAAGTCAACGCTAACTATTATCGTATGAGTCTGGTTGCCAACAATGACCTTTGCCTGTACTAAGTCACAGGAAGTATCTACTTCAATTTCGCTACAAGTTAAACTACTTCTAACAGCAACAAACACGACACTGCCAACCGTGTTTAGTCTATCCTTTCGGAACACCGTTAGGTTCGTTAGGTTCTTCGCAAAAATTTCGGCTTAGCTTACATCCAGCTTTAGCCAGCTTTCAGTGCCTATAACGATTTGAGCATCAGTGCTTTCTATTAGCACTTGGAGCTCTGGTACTTTCCCAACACAGCTACGACAATTTACAACTATTATACCAATGTTTCCTGTATCTACATTCTTCCTGAGTTCAGCCTGCACCTTTTGTGACTGAAGCCCTTCTTGTGTTTTGCCGAGACCCTCTAACTTAAAAAACCGCCCAGTCCATGCCACACAGCCCCTGCTATCCACATAGCTGCCTCCTGCGTATAGTGGACACCTGACCTATTGAGCGGAACCTGAAAGACAACCACCCTTTGGCGCAAGTCGAGGAATCTGCAGCCTACACGGTCCCAGAACCGTCTTGAGCCTCTGATTCAGACCCTCCACTCGGCTCTGCACCAGAGGTCTGCAATCGGTCTTGTCAACTATGCTGCAAATGGTCAGCTCTACTTTCATCTTGCAAGCAAGACTGGCAGCCTTTACCACTTCTGTGAGCCCCTAGAAACCAGAGATGATCTCTTCTGATCCAAAGTGACACACATCATTGGAACCGATGTGAGCAACCACCTGCAGTTGGCTGCACACTGTGCTCTTCATGGCATCCAGGAGGGCCCTTTCCACATCTGAAATGACTCCACCCAGTCTGCAGACGGAGTGCACATTTGTTTTTTTACCCTTCTTGTCAGCCAAGTCCCTAAGGGTGCCCATAACGCGCCTAATGTTGGAGCTCCCAACTACCAATAATCCCACCCTCTGTGACTGCCTGGATCTTGCATCCTGAGTGGTTTCCCCTGAAGCAGGACAGGCGACAGCATCTGGCTCAGCAACAGTGTCAGCCACAGACAGCACCTGGAACCTGTTTGTCAGACAAACCAGGGAAGCCTTATGTGCAGCTGCCTGGGAAGTCTTTCGCCACCTGCTTCGCCCCAGGGCGACCTCCCACTCGACCACAGGTGAGTGGTCAGCCTCAGTGCGAGCAGTAACTGGGTTGGCTACTGGTGAGGACCTATCGGATGACTCGGACATGCTGGACGTCCGTTGAATCCCCACGGCCGGCCCACAACAGTGGTGCCCACCCACTGCAGCCTCAAGCTGTGTAACCAAAGCCATCACAGCCTGAAGTTTAGAGCAAAGTGTCACCAACTCGGCTAGCATCCGTACACAACAATCGCAGTCCCTGTCCATACTAAAGACCGTGGAAAACTAAACAATGCAGATAAATGGACTATCGGCTCGTGCTGCGCGACTCTACTGTAGACCCTGATGAAAACGCACGAACTGTGACTAGTAATACGTAGGTATTCAAAAACCTAACTACTGAAGGACTCAGGTGAAACTAAATAATTTGCCTGGTTATGTACTTGTAATATGTCACAAAATCGTTTTACTTTCCAACGCAAACGGAAATGCGAGAACAGTGGCTATTAGATATTAAATTTATATGCAGAAACTCAATTAACTAAACTATTAAAGCACACAGATGATGTAATAAAATTCGCTCCTGGTCAGGAGCTCGTAAATGTCACAAAAGTGGTTACTTGCCTGTTGCTGCATCTGTCTCAGTCGACTACTACTGTCTATTCTGTGCAAGAATGAAGAATGAGATGTACTTGGTGAACTATTTTTCACTGTGATTATAGTTCAGAGGATGGCTACCAAGGCTATCCACATAAATTTACCTGGAATGGGTGTGTTTGTGTGTGGGGAGGGGGGATTGCAAGACTCTTAAAATTTCCATTTAATAAATAAGTGAGTTGGTCAGTTTCAAGATGTCATACCACAAGAACAAAATTGTATAGGTGATACAAATAACTTACTATATCCCTGAGAAATGATGGTTATCCACAAAATTTTAGAAGCATTTGAGAATTTTGCAGTAAATAAAACTTGATGCTTCACGTATATTCTGGAGGGCGAGAATGGGGAGGAGGTGGATGTGATGGGGTGCTCCCTTTTTTTGCGGATGCCTATGGTTCAGGGACAAGTGGTGAATAGCAGTGTAAAAATTTTCGCATTGTTAACTATGTAAGCTTTCCTTCCATATCTAGTTATTCTATGTATGGTTCCAATATTTTGTGGCCATCACTTTTCTGGCTATTATAAGTTGGAAGATATGTGCAAGACATTAAATTGAAATGTTAATGCAACTCAGCACAAGCAAAGGTAAGAGTAGTTTTGCAATGTGGGGCACTTGTAGAACAAGTCACAATATGCATTTGAACATACTTAAAGTTATAATGGTAACAAAGAGAACAGAAACATAGAGGAATCCTTGGTCCTGTCTGCATTTGTATTTCACAACATTAGACAAGGCTATCGTTAAGGTAGAAAACTTGCTTTTTTTGTGAGTACCATACTACTTAATACTTTCAGATTTCAAGAAAAACAGCATTTATGGCTATTTAAAAAATGTTAAATATATAAAGTTCAAGACATTTTGGATTCTCTGATTGAAAAAAATAATGTAGAAAGTAAAATTTTCTTTACAAAACAATAGTGTTTTGAGTTTTTGTGCAGTTTAAGAGGTAATTGATTGGCATGGAGCAGTTGGAAGCATTCTGGTATGCAGAGTGGTATTTTAGGGCTGGGACATCACTAACTTATTACCTACCGTCTTTGCTACTACATTGTTTCTTTTTTCCTGAACAAATTTTGCAAACTATAGCTGAATGGTACTTCTCAGTAGCCAATTTTTTGGAGGGGAAAGTTTAATATCTGTTCATGACAAGGTAATTACGGTTCTTAGAATTTATGTTCTTTGAAGTACATTGCTGTTGGTTGCATTAGGAACATTTCTTCAAGCAGTGTAGTACACATATGAGAAAGTTCTTAACTAATCTGGCACAAAATATAAGGAAATGGAATCTGCTCCTGTGAATGAGATTCCTAGTCTCATGATAAAGAACAAAAGGA
The DNA here is from genome assembly GCF_021461395.2 of Schistocerca americana. Lineage (NCBI taxonomy): Eukaryota > Metazoa > Arthropoda > Insecta > Orthoptera > Acrididae > Schistocerca > Schistocerca americana. The sequence continues at coordinate 386,819,744 of NC_060120.1, forward strand.
TTCGCTGCAGGTGTTCGGAGCAAGTGGAGGCATTAGGAGCAAGTGAAAGAACAATTTCTTACATCACTTCATATGTTTTCTCTTGTGCATGTAGTAAATCTCCTGATCACTGTCAACCCATGTAATGTAAAGATTATGGTCAAGAATGGCATCTAGTTTGGATTTTGTTTTCCATTGATACAGAATCGTGCAATCTCAAATTCCTCTGAAACTTCATTGTATTCCAATAATTTACTTACAGTTTTCATTTTATTTTGGCACTGGTGAAATGTCAAATCTGTCTTTCCTTCTCTTATGTAATCAGCAAGCAATATCTTAAGAAGTATCACTTAATTATTTTGTGATGCATTGCCAGTTCTCTACTCTAATACAAGAACATAACAATTCTTTGAATTACAAACAATTAACGTCATTATTCAGTATTTGTGCTAATGGAAAATCTTAGTGTAATGTAATTAATTTAATGAGTAAAAGTAACAGTTCATCGAATAGTTGAAGCATTGAGTCATCAAAAGGCACACAAACGAGACTGAAAACTTTGCTAACCTATTTGGAACCATAGTACACATACACAAACATACACAGGCATGCATACATCTGTGTGGTTACAACTTGCTGGTAGAATACAGTGTGTCAGAACAGCTGTTCTGCAGCTCAACTGAGGTGGAACTCGTATTGGGTGGAACAGGAAAGAGGAGAAAGGAGGTGAGGAGTGGGAGTGAGGATTAGGGAATGGACCTAACAGCAGGGGGAGAAAGGCGACAGGTGTATGGAATATGAATAGGACATGGGCACCAACACTGGTGACACTGTACAGCACACTATGACTATGACCTGGTGTGTATAGGTAGGGCAGACAGAATAGAGGATGGGAAGGCTGTGGGAAGAGGGTGTGGGTGGAGTTAGGGGTGGAAGTAATTGTGGGTGGGGTCTATTGGGGACTGAGGCCCAGAAGGATTACTGGTTCGAAGGATGTGTTATAATGACAACTCTCATCTACGTAATACAGAGAAGCTGGTGTTTGGAGTAATGATCCAGACAGCACAAGTGGTAAGCAGCCATTGAAATCAAGAATGTTTTGCTCAGCACTGTTTTCCGCCACTGAGTGGTCAACTCAGCTCTTGGCCACAGTTTGACCATGCCCATTCATTTGGAGAGCCAGTTGGTGATTATGTCCACATAAAATGCTTGGTTGCCAATGTGTTAACAGAGGAATAAATCACTAATCATGTCTTGTAAAATAAATAGATATTTGATTTTTTTAGAGTGAGCCGTATGTTTACAGGTGAGAAAACCCAGCTTCATTACTAAGCCCTTAAAAATTCATTATTGGGGGGGGGGGTGGTATATAGAATACTACTTGTTTAAAGTCACAGACACGTTTAAACAATTGGATCAAGAATAAGATTAAATGATTGCTCCTTCAACACAGTGATCAAAAATATTACATAGCTGCAGTAGCCATCAATAGAACATGACCACCCTTCTTAAAGCCCTGATTTTGTCCCTCACCTGCACATGAAGAGGACTAAGCTGAAATGGTATTTTTCTACACAACATGATCTCCTGCAGGTGTAAATTGGTGCATGAATCCAGCTGCCAGAAGAAACTTGGCAAAATAGTTTGATAAGTTACTCTGAAGAGCAAGAGGTGCAATGAGTGCAATAGAAGATATTTTGAGAAACAGAATAAATAGGTCTCTATTGCAAAACTTTGTCCACTAGCTAACACTAACATTATAATGTCATATATCAGTACGTTTCACATAATTTGCGGTTTTACTTTTGAGTGTAAAACATTAATCTGTAGAGTGTTTATTAATTTCACTAAACACATTACAGCATTTGTGGGAGACTCAATGAGTGAAAGCTCTGTTTTGTGATATCTCCCAAAGGGTAACTTATCAGCAAGTCCAGCCTCTCCTTAGTTTGACAGTGTAATGTAAGAAGCAGCTGCGGATAATTGTAGACTGTGGAGGTGAAATGTCAAAAAGCTGACACATTTTCAATTTTTCACACACCAGTCTCTTATTACATCATATTCTGAGACAATTTCTCATTGTGGAAGAAAGTGATCATTGTTCTGAAGCATATAATAAGGATGAACATCGACTACCATTATCGAACCTCTTGTAGACAGTTCTTTAAACAACAAGGTACATTGTACATTTATTCCTTTTTTAATTTTGCTGTCAAAAATCACACTGTTTGAAACTAGAGGAACAGTCATAAATATAATACTGAAAGGAGCACGAGCACAACTCCAAGTCCCACCTACAGCCTTAATGTGGCACAGAAAGTAGCGAAGTATTCAGCTTTAAAAGTTTTTGACCATTTGCTCAGTAATTTGAAGAATCAAATAATTAAATTAACTTTAATGCAAACTGAAATCGTAGCTGAATGACAACTCCTTCTACGCCAAATAAGAATTTTCTGAATGATTAATATATTATATTTGTATTATATTTATGAACTGACATGATACTCATCATAGCAAGAGATAAATTATGATCCATGGAACATGCAAATAACTCCCTTCTTCACACAGTAGCTGTATGTGTGCACATGTCCATTAATTTGAAATGCTAGGGAGATTTGAAACTAAGGCTATTGCTCTGTATACTAAAATGTGCATATGCCATAATGTTTGTGTTGGTATTCTTCTTGTGTGATATAAAAATTTACTTTCTCAGGTAAAGTACTGGAACAGTTGAGCCAGACCTTAGTTGTGAAAAGTGAATTTTATGGAGATGTTTGCTTGCGAGCAGTGTTTTTGTTGAACAATAATAATCATGTGCTGAAAGCACTCCAACGGTCTGGGTTATTAGATCTAGTAAAACTTTCAAGGCCTAACTGTGAAGAGTGGTACCATAGCCGCATACGTGAACATAAAGATGCTTATACACAAAGGTAAAATAATTATTTTCTAACCTAAATTAGTTGATAGGATTGGTTTAAAAATGTTTGGAAGAAAAGTAGAATTGTTCCTCTTTGATGAAATTCATATGCATTAACACATGTAAGTTCCTATCAATTTAGATAATGGTATGAGAATACCAGGTGTTTTCTAAAGAGTTATTTGATTTCACAAGATTAACTTCTGCATGAATGAAGATAGAAACTTTGGGTAAATTTTAACTCAGGCATTGAAGCTAAAAGTTTATCTTTGCACTGGTTATATGTTGCCAGTTCACGTAGATGCTAGAAGGGCTCTCCCTGGCATAGGTAACTCACACGTGTGCTCATTCATTATGCAATGTGCACCAAGTCAAGATCGTGGCATCACAGCAACAGAATAAGTTTTGGATTCTCTTTTTCAACAGATGCAATTCAGTTCCAACTGTGCAGCATGATTATCAACAGAAATACAGCACTGCATCTTCTACATCTCAAAGCATTCGATGATGGTACCAGAAGTTTATGACACTGCTTGCTTGTGTAAAAATAAATCCACATGTCCTCTCTGTGTGCTTTGTCTGTCTGGTGTGTTTTGTGATGGTGCTTGTATTTCAAACCACACGGGATGCAGTTGCTACAAGCGCATTGTCATGGCCTAAACAATTCATTCTGGGTACAGAGCTGGATAATAACACTTTTCTTTCACATTTAGCTTTCAGTATTGAGGATACATTCCATTTAAGTGGAAAAGTGAACCATCACAATGTAAGTGCCACATACGCTAGCCAAGAACAAGACATACTTTCCAAAGCTTCATAGCTTCATGTGTGTTGCACCAGTCTCAGTCTCTCTCTCTCTCTCTCTCTCTCTCTCTCTCTCTCTCATACACACACACACACACACACACACACACACACACACACACACACACAACACACACACGGTTACAGGAATCATTTACTTGGATCTGTTGGAGAGCTGGCTTTTCCACACTTGTGAGTAGTTGCCAGAAAGTTCATTTTTAAACTGGATGGAGCACCACCACACTGGCATCTGCATTTAACAGCATTTATTAACAAAGAGCAGTCTCAATGGTGGTTTACCTACAAAGAGTGTATGGATCTCTTATTGCACCAGTGGACTCCAAGGTTGTCTGGTTCCATGTTATGAGTTTTTTTCTTGTATGATGGCTTTTGAAAGACTGTGTGCCTCCCCTTCCAACAACTATGGGTGGACTGTGATGCTGCACAGCAACAGCAAACATTCTCACAAAAATATGGGACAAGTTTTGCTAGTGTCTGGATGTTTGTCGTGCATGCAGTGGAGGGTATGTTGATAATCTGTGAAAGATGCACTAAACTGTTGCTCCTAAACGTAATTGTAAAAGATTCTATATGCATGCATATAAAAGAAATGCCCTTGTGAAATCAAACTGCTCTTTTGATAAAACTTTTAGTCCTGTGTGTAAGTAGAAACTGATCTCAAGTTTCTTCCTTTATTAATGCAGAACATACAGTATTATGAAACCAGATGAATTATTTGAAACAACCTGTACATTGGACAATAATACTGTAAGTGCAGTCCACAGAGAGATAAAGATTTTGTACTCATATTTTTTTTTATTTTTCAGTATTGCTCCTTAACCTTGCTTATGTTCATATTTATCCAACAGTCTTTTAGATTTTGTGTGCAATATTAACCTTTTATAATACCAAGGAAATTAGGAAACTGTTTTGTATGTCTTTCTTGTGAATTCTACTAATGAAAAATTTGTTAGTCTGTAAACTTGAATGACTTCCTCTATTAAACCTCAATGGGTTATGTAAACCTCTGCTCATAATTTTCCTTTCAGATCTCTGTACAGCCCTCAATCATAAAAATTGAAAGTTTTCAGTCAAATAGTGAATCAGTGTCAGTGAATACCAACCTCTGGAATCAGTCGGCTCTTTTATGCATAAACAGACATAGTGCTATTGTCCAACTTTTCTCTTACTTCAAGATTCTTTTCATTAAAAATTACATTTATGTGCCTCAGTTCATGGGACAGTTTGTGGATTGGGAGACCATCCTCCAAAACTGCTCAGTGACCAGTGTGTGTACCATAACAGCACATTACAGAAAGTAGTAATAGGATGATGCATGCTTAGTGGCTTTCCATAAACATTGGTTTAAAATTTGGTTTCTTCCACAGTAGTTGGAGTAAAGTGCTCAGTTACATTGCTCCATCAGAATTAGTGCCTTCATCTGTGCTACAGAATGGCAGGTTACGTGATAAAGATCGTGCTGCAATCAAGGAGAGATTTGCTGTAAGTAATCTTCATTTGTAGCACTTTGCTATTAATAATTGATTTATTGCAAGAGAGAGGAATACAGAAATTCTGCTTACTAACTTTTGAGACATGCCCAATTACAACAGGGCTGTCAGAACTGCAAATTATACATATATATTAAATCTAAATTTGCTGAAATTCAAAAAATAATTCCTAAACTATAAGGAGGAGGTTTTTTAAATGGCTCATTTCTTTATTCTTTTTTGTTTTCATAGCATCATTGAAGAAACAATCCCACATAACTGATCCTGTGTTGATTTCCCACCTAAATGCAAAAGTGCGTGTAGCCAAAACATATTGATCTGGCTTGTAACCAAAACATACTGGTTTCGATGGTGATGTTTCGGTTTCTGTTGGAAAACAGTTCTTGAGACAGGATTTCATATGCCAGAAATAAAGCTATAATTTCATGAAGAAAGAAATCATTGCTCACTTGAAAGTAGTGAATGACAGTGGAGATTCACTTTTGAGCGTCACTGATAGCTGCTGACCACTGCGTGAATCATCCTTTGCGTGTCATCATCCGTCATTTTGTTCAGTAGTATAACAATGGAACTTCCCTGTAGAAAACAGCATCGTTTGCAAACAGCCTTGTGGCCTCCCAACACCCCAGCTACATGGAGATGCACAGACAATGAAAATCCAGAAATTGGAAAAGTCATGATGTGATATTATTTCTTCAATGACAGTAGCTGTTAGATTTGTTCTGGTGGCTCGTGACTTACTAATTTGTAAATAGAGGTTCCTTCTCCTAATGTACTATCACATTGCTTACACTACCTAATACATGTATTTTGCACTTACTCTGTTCTTTTTCTTCTTTGAATCAGACAAATAATTTTTCTGGTGTGTCAGCTTCAATTTCCACTGTACTTTTGTTAGATGTTGTATTTGTATGGTACAAAAAGAAAAACTTTTTTTTATTCCAAGTTTAATTCTGAAACACACATTCTTTGATTTTAACAATTGAAGTGGTGCCGTAGTTTGGTGTATCTGAGGACTGGTTTACAAGCCATATCTACTGATCCCGATTTAGACTGTCAGTTGTGTGAGTACAAATTTGATACTTGTGAAACATTTAAGGAAATGAATGGGGTTACAACCACCAATATATATACCCTACCAGTTTCACTTGGCTAATAAGCGTCCTTTCAGTGCATTGGAAGGATCCTACTTGTGTGGATTCTGACTACCATTGACGGGTCCAATATCCTTGACATTGATTTGTTGTAGAATCATGGAACATACTCTGAGCTCAAACATAATGAGGTATTTTGGACAGAATTACCTCCACAATGCTGATAAGCATGACAGAATTACCTCCTCAATGCTGATAAGCATGGCTTTCGAAAATGACGGTCATGTGAAACCCAAATTGCACTTTTCTTACATGACATACTAAAGCGATGGATCAAGGCAGCCAAATAGATGCAGTATTCCTTGATTTCCGAAAAACATTTGACTCAGTACCGAACATGTGCTTATTGTCAAAAGTACGATTATATGGGGTATCAAGTGAATTTTGTGACTGGATTGAGGACTTTTTGATAGGAAGAATACAGCATGTTATCTTGGACAGAGAGACATTGTGAGATATAGAAGTTTTGTGCTCCAGGGAAGTGTGTTGGGACCCTTGCTGTTCACATCGTACATAAATAACCTTTCATACAATGTTAATAGTGAAATCAGGTTTTTTGCAGATGATGCAGTTATCTATAATGAAGTACTATATGAAAGAAGCTGCATCAATATTGAGTCAGATCTTGAAAAGATTTCAGCATGGTGCAGAGACTGGCAACTTCTCTAGACCTGTCCCATACATCCTCCCACCACCACCACCACCACCACCTACTCCAGTGCGGTCACAAGCATCGCCTATCCCCTCAAAGGCAGGACTACCTGTGAAACCAGTCATGTGAGCTACAAGCTAAGTTGCAAACTCTGTGCTGCATTATACGTGGGTAAGAAAACCAACAATCAGTCTGTCCATATGAATGGCCACGACAAACTGTGGCCAAGAAACAGCTGGACCACACCATTGCTGAGGCTCATAACCCAAACACCACCATCACCAAACCATTGCCGAGCTTTCCGCCCAAAGACAACATTCTTTATTTCACTGACTACTTCACAGCATGTGCCATCTGGATGCTTCCTATAAACACCGCCTTTTCTGAATTGCGCAGGTGGGGACCCTCCCTGCAGTGTATGCTATGTTCCCATAACCCTCCTGGCCTCAACATTCATTAGTCTTTGTCCTCACCCTCTAGCCTCCTTCCCTGTTCCCGTTCCAGCACTACACAGTCCTCTCATCTACCAATGCGCCCACAATCTTTTTACCTCCATCCTTTTTCACTAACCCTCCCCCGCCCTCCATCTAACCTCCCGACTGCATCTAGCTGCTCAACCCTCTCTCCAGCTCATCTCTGTATGCTCCAGCAAGCAGCACTTCACCATCCCACACCCTGCTATCCCTCCCCCTCCCTGCCCCAGCTTCCTCCTTACCCCCAGCACCCAGTTGTGTCTCCCATCATGTGGTGCTGCTCACATTGTGGCCTCAGCACCCAGAGACAGTGGCCGTGTGTGTGTGTGTGTGTGTGTGTGTGTGTGTGTGTGTGTGTGTGTCATCACCAGTTATGTTGCCAGAGACAGCACACTAAACCCTAATTTTTCTTGCTTTGAATCAATACTGTCATAATGTGCCATCTAACAAAGCTTATTTGCTTTTATGCCTGGGAGTGTAGATGGCTTTATGAGTAATAACATGCAATAAGTCTCATGCAGCAGCAATTATACACCTCTTACGAAAATACTGCTTCCACGGTGATAATTATAAGCAATAATAATTTGTACATGGTCTTCCCACTTCTCACAATTTTGTTAACAATAATTAGTTCCATGAGCATTACTAATAATTAAAGAGGTTGTTGTTTAATTAAACTAGCAAACCCAGCAATGCTTTGCAAATGCTAAACATGTATTGGAACTGGATACATCTCCAAATCCCCTTCTTCGCCCCGCCCCCCTCCCCTCTGTCCATCTCCTCCACCCTTCTTTATCACCTCTTTCCCTCCTCTCTCCAACTTAAAGCCTTGTTTATTGTTATTGCAAACGAAACCTTGATTGGAAATGAAGTCACTTAAAATGAGTAGGTAAATTGGTTGGGATCATTGTTGTATGGGGCTCTCCAGCTGCTGGATCTGTAGTGGTACTAGTTTCAGTGACAGTATTTTGCATAGTTTTAATCTGTGAAGGGCTGAATTACAAAGTTTCAGACAATTCAAATTCTGTTATAGTATTCTATGAAAGTGCTGGCAGGTCGACAGACACACAAACAAACACAAACATACACACAAAATTCAAGCTTTCGTAACAAACTGTTGCCTCATCAGGAAAGAGGGAAGGAGAGGGAAAGACGAAAGGATGTGGGTTTTAAGGGAGAGGGTAAGGAGTCATTCCAATCCCGGGAGCGGAAAGACTTACCTTAGGGGGAAAAAAGGACGGGTATACACTCGCGCGCACACACACACATATCCATCCACACATATGCGTGTGTGCGAGTGTATACCCGTCCTTTTTTCCCCCTAAGGTAAGTCTTTCCGCTCCCGGGATTGGAATGACTCCTTACCCTCTCCCTTAAAACCCGCATCCTTTCGTCTTTCCCTCTCCTTCCCTCTTTCCTGATGAGGCAACAGTTTGTTGCGAAAGCTTGAATTTTGTGTGTATGTTTGTGTTTGTTTGTGTGTCTGTCGACCTGCCAGCACTTTCATTTGGTAAGTCACATCATCTTTGTTTTAGATATATTTTTCCTACATGGAATGTTTCCCTCTATTATAACCATATATATATATATATATATATATGGAAAGATAATATATATGGGAGAAACAATTTGTCCAATAATTCAAATGCCCTGCTATTGTAGTTAAAATTGACTGCCAGAAAGAAAACTATAGCACACATTTTCACAGCACAGAATTTTCTACCTCATAGTTAGTTTTAACAGGAGACCTATCCTGGTCCACCTTACTGTATTTCATCAAACTGTTGGAGAGGAGGTAAACTCTAATTTTATGCATATGATACTTAATAAACTTTTCAGTTTCATCACAAGTGAGCTGTTACACATTTTTGTTGGGCAGAATGGTAGCTTTATTTCTTGTCTGTATGATGGTTTAAAGAGCAAATAAAGAGATCTATTTTCTGTAAGAGAAACAATATAATTCTAAACATACCATGAAGCTTGTTTTTCTTCCAGGGATTCAACAAGGAAATGGAAGACATAGCAAAAGTGCAGAGGAGTTATTCAATTCCAGATGTTGAGTTACGAGAAAGCTTAAAGCGAGATAATAAGGAATACATACTTCCAAAATATAATGCCTTTTATGAAAGGTAAGGCTTTAATTTCAAATAAAAAAGACCCCCACTCCACACACACACACACACACACACACACACACACACACACACACTAATTTGTGACATAAATTAATTTTTAATTTTTCTCTATTTAGGTACTGCAACATCCAGTTTACAAAGAATAAGGAAAAATATATTAAATATGATCCAGCAGGAGTATCAGAAATGATTGACAGATTTTTTGATGTCGCAGCATAAGTTATCTCTGTAACATAAATAAGCATTGTAAATTTGTGAATTAAATATGTATTTACAGTTTGTTAATTGAAATTGAGATTTTATGTGCCTTTGCAGCAGTCTAAAATGCAGTATTTTCAATTTGAGCAATAATGAACAGTTAATTCTACCAGGATACATAAATTGTTGAATATTAATAATAATAGAGCCGGCCGGAGTGGCTGTGCGGTTCCAGGCGCTACAGTCCGGAACTGAGCGACCGCTACGGTCGCAGGTTCAAATCCAGCCTCGGGCATGGATGTGTGTGATGTCCTTAGATTAGTTAGGTTTAATTAGTTCTAAGTTCTAGGCGACTGATGACCTCAGAAGTTAAGTCGCATAGTGCTCAGAGCCATTTGACCCATTAATAATAGAAATGCATCATACTTGAAAGATTGCATTGAAATTGGGGTCTCAACCTTAAAAATCAAATGAGAAGCAATTATTTAAACAATTTTCTTGTTTGAATTAGATACAGAGGTAACCAGTTTGTAAAAATAAAAGTTTCATAGTATGGGAAAGACCTAAACTGTATGTTGTGCTACAGTTACAGATCTGTTTTATAAATTTTCTGGCTGTGTACCGGTCTCCGGTCTCGTATTTATTAGTATCCTTCAGTCATCAACAAGCAATATAGTTTCTGAATAGCACTTTAATGTGCTATTTAAAGTTTTGAAATGTACAAGGTCCGGCAGAAAAACCTCCCCTTTAAGGAAAGCTAATAAAAACAAAACCAAATAAGGTAGAACAATTTTATTTATACTAAATAAAAGTACATATTATGCCATTTTAGAAAATACTCTTATGGTCTTACTTTTTAAATAAAACATCCCTTAAATGGCTTCCTGCACTGTCGACACACTGTTTGAGTCTTTCCCTGAAGTTATTCATTACTCTTTGAGTCATTTCAGATGGAATAGCTTCAACCTCTTGTGTAATTGCTTCTTTCAGGGCTCGTAAAGATTGTGGACGTTGTTCATAAACTTTTGCTTTTAAATAGCCCCAAAGAAAGAAATCACAGGGCGTTAAGTCCGGCGATTGTGGGGGCCAGCCAGTGTCTCCACGCAACGAGATCACATGTCCAGGAAACATTTCCTTCACCAATGCCAGTGACTGCCGCGCTGTGTGGGCTGTAGCACCATCTTGCTGGAACCACACGTTCTCTATTTCACCAAAAAGCTCCCTTAGTTGCGGTTGGAGAAAGTCGCGGAGCATGGCACAATAGCGTTCACTGTTGACGGTTAAATTCCAGTCATTTTCTTCGAAAAAGTAAGGACCGATCACTCCGGAATTGTAAACGGCACACCATACTGTTACTTTAGGGCTATGAAGTGGTCGTTGATGAAGTTCTTGGGGATTGTGTTCACACCAGTACCTGCAATTTTGGCTGTTCACTGTTCCGGCAAGGTGAAAGTGTGCTTCATCAGAAAAAATCACAATATCGTTGGGACGAATGTTCCGAAGGAGGTCTTGGCACAAACTTACACGGACACCACAGTCTCGTTCACTCAGTTCCTGCGTAGTTACAATTTTGTAAGGATGCATTTTAAGATCTCGATGCAAGATTCTTCTCACACTTCGATCAGATATCCGTAATGCTGCCGCATGCTTTTTAGCGGATCGTCGAGGAGATTGTTGAACTGAAGCTCTAACTGCATCAACATTTCCGGGGCCTGTTGCAGTCCGTGGTCGTCCAGGTGGTTTCCTTTTTAATGCGGAACCTGTCTCACGAAAGTTAGCAACCCAAGAATAAATTGTTTTCTTATCGGAAACAGGGTCCCGTCGTCCGAGCGCAAAGCGAACGCGAAAAGCACGTTGAGTATTAATAGGCGATTCGCCATTTTGAATAAAATCTTCCACTACGAAGGTACGATGTTCACCAGACCACACCATGGCGTACACTGAAAACGGCACGTAGGCAGCTACTTAACGACGCGCCCCCCACAACTCTGCTCCTTCTACTGTCCGCTGCACGTTACTTTGTAATCGGGGAGTTTTTTATGCCGGACCCTGTAATTACCTTTACTATGGCTCTTGGGATGTGTTGATGCAACTATGTAATATTTAAATGGAGAATCTGCTCACTACTTTCAGGTAGTAATACCAGTTTTATAGTCTGAAGATGATACACAGGTGCTCTGTTGAATATGGCATAGTTCAGCAACAACATCTAAAGTAATGCTCAAGATCCTTAGAAGTCAATCTATTGGTCACAAGGATACTACTCTGTTTTCCCACACTAAGGTTAATTTTATAAAGACTGGGTTATATTTATATAAGTGGATGACATTAATGTATAACACTTTAATTTCCAGTTAGAATTTTATGGTCTAAACAGAAGATGCAAACAGGTCAGTTCCCCTTACTATGTTTGTGAGGTCCTATTTATATCTTTTTCTGCATAGAGTCCATTACCAAACACAAATTAGGCTGAAGTTAACAAGCTGTATTGAGAAAAGTGACTACTACCTTATAAGTTCCTTTTTCAACATTTTTGAAAGACTAGAAGTGAAGTAATTGAATATTACATGTTTAAATTTGTTCTTGTATAGAGGGTTAACTGATGTTTTTTTACATTGGGTAATACGTATGGCATAGTGGGTTACAAAGGTAGGTCAAAGGATAGTGGGGGTTCAATAGAATCAGCACAATTTTAATACTGTATTAAGAACACTAGAGTAAATGGAGGAATTGATCATGCACGAGTTCAGGCACTCAACTCGCAGGAGAACATAGTTTAAATTCCCACCACAGCAACCACAGTAGATTCTCTGTTCTCATAAATTATTTGGGGAAAATATTTGGATAGTTCCCTTGAAAAGAATGTGGCTGTTTTCCTACTCCATCCTAGTTCAATCTGAGTATGTGTTTCATTCCTAGTAAATCATTAACAGGGTGTTAAACCCATAACTGGTTCTGTTCAGTTTCACCCATCAAGTCAACAGTTATTTCTTTATGATAGTAACGATGAGAGGGCTTATAGAAACAACTGACAGTAGTCATACAATAGAAAGTGTTGAAAAATATGTGTATACAAGGCAAGACTCAATTGTCCTGGCAAAATTTTTTCATGGATGTTTACTAAATAATTTGATAAAAAGAATTGTGGTCTCAGTTGCTGTATCCAGTTCAATTTGTTGATCTTTTAACATGTAATGTCTTTTTTAAATACAAAACATATCCACTGATATGGCACACTCACTGTTGACAACAAAGTTCAAAGGACATAGTAACACAATTCATAACTTAAAAATCACTGAATGTAATTACAGGAAGCAGAATTTGTCATGACCAGGAGACAATGATGGACTATTGATTTAAGCCTAGATTATTGAAGATTCCTTCAACCCTTTCCTGTCTTTCGTTTTATGACAATACCTCTGTCTCTTGTTTTGTTTGTGGCTATTTCTGGTGCCATTTGGAAAGTAGAAGTTTTTGTTTTTATTTGGCTATGACAAAATGATGCCTAGGAAGATGCAGCAGGAGATGAAGCAGAGGCAACAGGGAGGTTTTGGGAAGATCTGATGAGATGGAGAGGCATGTGTTCCAACCAAAGCCACCCAGTGGCAGAAGACTCTACAAGATGATAATGATCTGACTGAAGTTTCATTTCGAAAATCTGTTTCATTATTAGTGTTGAAATGCTCATTAAAATAAACCAAATTTACTCATTTATACACATAAATGTCTATGTAGCAGCTACAAAACATTTAAATTCAGGGAGTTTGATTAAGATTCAAAATTAAACTTTCAGCACCAGTCTTGACATAATGACTATTTGTATAAAATTGTTTTTTACGCCTTGATAAATTTCTCAACTGTCTTGTCACACACATCACTACTTGTGACTTTTTTTGTTATAATTGTATACTGAATTCTAATATTATTTGTTATTGAGATGGCAGCAACAACTGCTAATATGCACCTTTTGCAAGTAAGATCATTTATATCTCATTTGAAAGCTGCAAAATATTCACCATAAGGCAAGCAGATTATCATGCTAATTATCATATACATTGCAGTCACCTCATTGCACTTGTACTAATATGAGAAGGAGCAAGCTAATGCATTCCAAGCTAACCTCTCTGATGAACTGAGCTAGATTCCCAACAAGAGGCCAATCAGAACATCAGAAGACTAAAGGAAAGAAAACCTTCTCTGAAAAACTCTTAGTGGACTCCCCCTGAACATGTCTGCTACAAAATTAACCAAGGATTTCTTCATACCACTTTACATTATTAACATTATCCAAACTCTGTCTCCTTTTTTTCTGTATGAAAAGTAAAGGGTGAGCCAGAAATCCACCAAGAAACAAATCAGAGGTTGTTCAGGGATATCTCCTGAGTATTTTGATATAATGAACCAATGGTCTCTGGCAGCTGACCAGTAGGGCACAGGGGAAGTTGGTTTCAATGGTGCTGTAAATGCCAGGTGCACTCTTGTACAAATATCTCTGGTTGTGAATAAATTCTGTTTGGGCAGATAAACTGGCTTTTCACAAAAGTGGCGAATGACAATGAGGACTAGGAAATTTAAGGAAATGTTTGAAAACAACACATTCAACTTGCACCAGAGCAACTATCATGAACTTTCTCAATCATCAGCTATCTTCAGATTCTACAATGCTCTACTGTTAACTGGGTTTTTATTTCTTTAATGACTAGTGGAACAGAATCTAAGGAAAGTTTTAATCCATTGCAGGGTATATAACATACATATGGATCATTCCACACCAAATGGTCTAGCTCTCCAACTTAGCATCTCACATTTTGTTGAAATTTAGTATGTAATTCCTTAAATTTTTAGCTCTTTATATGAAATACTTGAGATGCTGCACTTATTCGAGTGGGGGTTGTCAAAACTTTCAGTGAGGTGTCTGAATGTCTGTAGAGGAATGACAGCCCATTTTCCCCCTCAAGAATCAATATAAGTGAAGCTAACAATGTTGGACTTTCTAACCTATGTGAGGGCTGTTTCATTGGTTTCAGGTCAGGACTCTGGGCATGCCAGTCTACTTCAGGAGTGTTGCCTACAAACCATTGCGTAACAGAGGCTGCTTTATAACAAGCTTTTTTGGTCATGTTGATACGATTAGTCGTCATTCCTGAACTATTCCTCTGCTGTACACAGTACACAATGCTGTAAAATGTGTTCATATCCTTCTGCATTTAGCATTTTCTTAAGTACAATAAGTGGACAACATTCTAACCATGAGACATACCCCTTTATACTAACACCAACTCATCTGTTCTTCAGTGTTGGTGCTACACATGGTGGCAAGTGATGTTCTCCAGGCATTTGCAAATTCAGGTCCTTCCATTGGATTGTTACAGGATATAGTATGATTCATCACTCTAAATCACTCATTTTCAGTCATTCACTGTCCAGTAGCATTGCTCTATTACCCCAACTCAAGCATCACTTGGCTGCAGGAATGTGTGGCTGATGAGGAGCTGCTCAATCACTGTATCCCAGTCTTCTGAACTTCCTATGTGGTCATTGTGCTAGCTGGACTGATGGTAGCATTTTGGAACTTATGAGAGATCCTGTCTGCAGATTACATGCAAGTTTTTTACAACCCGTGTCTACAATGCTCAGTGGTCCATGACCATCAATACAAGAGATCTGTCTGGTTTTCCTTCTGGTATGTGTATTAATAAAGTTAGCCTCAGTGCTAAATCTGTAACTCTTAACTTTTCCTTGGTATTTAAGTAAATATCACATGGCTAAAACACCAGTTTAATTTTACATTTTTCTTTGATATAGTGTTATTTTTGAGTTAGCCTCTTATTTTACTGTGGCTACATTGAGAGTTCATTCCTTTGGACACCATACCATTATTGCGATGAAATCGTAACATGAATTTAAGTGCACAGCCTTTAGTAAAAATGTTTTCAATAATGCTAGGCAACCATCCATGATTCCTTTCATCAATTATGCAACTTTAATGCATGTGGGATGTGTTTGACGCGCGCGCGTGCGCGCACACACACACACACACACACACACACACACACCTAAAGACAGTCTCAACTGTTCAAGATATTCTCCAGAATTTTTTTAGAATTTTTTTGAAGAAGAGAAAGTGTGTGCAATGTTTGTCCCCCGCTCACCTTGACTCCTGAACAAAAGCAATGATGCATGGACACCTGCCAAAACATGGACAATTCTTTTCTAGAAAAAAATCATAAGAGGCGATGAGACCTGGTGCTACCAATACGAGTCGACCACAAAATGACAAATGGCAGAAATTCACATGAAGGACAAACACTTTGATGACATAATTCATATTCAAGTCATTGTGACACATGGGATGAACAAAATCCCGGAGTAGGAGTTTCCTGACAGTTTTATATTACTATACAAGCATTCTGTGCACTGAAACTTCCTGGCTGATTAAAACTGTGTGCCGGATTGAGACTCAAACTCACGACCTTCGCCTTTTGCGGGCAACTGCTCTAACGACTGAGCTACCCAAGCATGGCTCACAAACTGTCCTCACAGATTTAATTCCACTAGTTTCACAGGAGAGCTTGTGAGAAGTTTGGAAGTAGGAGATGAGGTACTGGCGGAATAAAAGCTGTGACGACAGGTCCTGAGTCATGCTTGGGTAGCTTAGTCGATAGAGTACTTGCCTGTGAAAGGCAAAGGTCCCGATTTCAAGTCTCAGTCTGGCATGCAGTTTTAATCTGTCAGGAAGTTTCATACCAGCACACACTCTGCTGCAGAGTGAAAGTTTTATTCTGGATTCTGTGCACTGCACTGAAATGATGGAGAATATGTAGAACACTTGAATCTTTAAAACCACCTAAGATGGTGATTAATCCAACCTCGAAAAATTTTGGACTGACAGGGTATATGCTGAGTTTTGCTTAATTATCACTGAATCAGTGTCACTTATTTTATTGTTTTACATTTATTGTTCAAATTTTATTGCCTCGGTGTATTTTACTGCAGCTTCAAGAAAATTTAATTGTTGACTCTGAATCCTGATTTGTTCGTAGCAGAATCTTAACGTCTATGTTCACTTATACCCACACTTGTAATGTCATTATGTCTACAACAATGAGTTTTCCTGCTGTCTCCTAAATAATCTTGTTGATTGTACCTAGTATATTAGGGAACTTACTTTTGTTCATCAGGGATCTGAGACTGCTATGTGTTATAACTCTTAGCAGTTAATGGGTTGAGTTAGCTGTATTCTGTAATTCAAGTTAGGGTTTTGCCCATGGAAAACTTCCTAGCTTAACTGATATTTACTATTTCAAATTACATTTTTATTAATGAAGAAAATTTCCATGAAATTATTACATAGTTTAACAGCTGTGTTATCTTGTGTTACTCTCATCTTGAGTCTTGTGTTTTATTGTGATGGGTTTCTAGGAATTTACTACAATGGTATGAGTCCTCTATTTTACATTACTGCTATGAGAATACACTGTCGTTTTGTTTTACACTTTTCTAGAGTTGCTTTATTCAATGTTTATATTACATGCAGATTACTCCGAACAGAATATAGAAATTAAAATTGTACAGTCCAGGTGGGTTTTGAACTCACGACCCTCCATGCAACAGTTTAGTATCATAACCGCTACACCACGGTGCTACTCAGCTTCTTCTGCGACAATATTTATTTCATCCAAAAGTTATGGTCCATGACCATCAGTACAAGAGGTCTGTCTGGTTTTCCTACTGGTACATATGTTAATAAAGTTAGCCTCAGTGCTAAACCTATAACTCTTAACTTTTCCTTGGTATTTAAGTAAATTTCAGGTGGCTAAAACACCAGTTTAATTTTACATTTGTTCTTTGGTATAGTGTTATTTTTGAGTTAGCCTCTTAGCATGACCATCTCGACTGGGAATATAGATCACTGAAGTTCAGTTACCTTTTTTATATCTCAAACTGCCTTAAGATGCCTGTACTGTTGAGTATCCTGGCAGGAGCAACTCTAACCCTGCACAATAATGTCACGTAAAAGGACGTGTAATTAGATGAATGATGAACACTAACTTCACTTAACAAAGGTTTATTCAGCACTTGCACATACAAGAGAGCAGAGTGAACTGCCTCCGGCCAGAACACATACAGTATATATACAGCTACAGAAAATTCCAGTACAATGATTCTTGACATTTATGGATACTTCTAGAATGTACCCCGAACCGAATATAGACATTTAAATTGTACAGTCCAGGTGAGTTTTGAACACACAACCCTCCATGCAACAGTTCAGTATCATAACCACTACACCATGGTGCTACTCAGCTTCTTCTGCAACAATATTTAATTCACCCAAAAATTATTGCACTTATAAAATGTTTGAAAAATTGTTGCAGCTCATTTTTCTCTAATTTCACCCTTTGTAGCACAAAGTGGTGAATGAGTCAGTCTTCAAATTCTAACTCTGTGAAGAGCACAAAGGTTGTGCATGTAATCCAAATATATCTTTTAGATAATTACTAGTTTAAGTGTTAAGCTGTCTTAAATTTGCTTGGAACAATACGAATCAAATTTTGCTACCCTTCACCGAAAACGTCCTAAAGCCTTGAATTTTCTCTATCTTCAGCTCAAATTCTGCATGGTTTAGTTTTATTATAAAGATAAAATTTCATTTAGATTGGAGATGGTCATCCAGTGAGTATTGGTCCAGTTGGTGTGGAATGACCCACATGTTGATTTGATATCCTCTGCAAGTAGGTTTGACTGAGGCTATGAGCTTATTCAGAAGAGTTTTTCCATTAAATAGATTTCCCTGTACAGCTGCCCTGTAATACGAATTCACTTTAGTGACAAATGTAATTATAGCCTTAAAGAGTAATCTGGCCAAGTAGGGACTGTCACTGGTTTCTGTATGATTAACATCGGGGTTTGCATTATCTACCACCCCACAAAGGCATATAGTCTCCATTTTGACACTGTCATAGAAGGCCTTGACAGTAGGACTGCATTGACACTACCCACTGCACCTAATGAACTTACATGATTCTCAAAAACATCAAGACAATCACACTTAAGTTATATAGTGATTGCTAAAGTATGGTATTTTCTATTGTACTTGGCAATATTGTGGCAAAATAGAGTAAACCTGCTGTTTGGTTGAATCGGAGACAGTTTTTTTATGGAAATACATAGGAACTCTGTAATGAATAAAAAGTAAGTACTCCTTCTTGTAGAAAGTTTCAGAAAATTAAACAAATATGGAAGTAGTGACAATACATTGTAAGAAATGAAATTAAACATTCAAAATAGGCTAAGCACATAAAATACATGAAAATGAAATCACACTAAACGCAAGAACAAGTTTTAAAATGCGCTCTACACCATTTGATATGTGCAAAAGGTGGCAAAAACAATATCACGGCAGTATTCAGTTGCTTGTGCTTTCTTCTGACATGTCTATTAATACTATGGAAAAGAACTCGACATTTAAATGTCATTCATTATGGAGATACACATTAACCATCACACAACCCAAGTATAATAAAAACATTCAGGGATGGCAGTTGAGGAATACAAATTACCAGAGAACAGAGCTTCTGCGTCGGAACTGGTAACTGGGGAATTTGCCATACAGGAATTTATGAACCATTCTATATCAGTGGGGAGGAACACCATTGCTGAATAAAATATTGGGCTGCTAATTCTCTAACTAAGAGTGTACATACTGATTTTGCAAATTAAGATACATCGCACAATTCCCGGTTTTCAAACAGCCTCCGATTTTCAGTACCCAAACTTCAATTCTGGGACATTCCAAGAAATGGGGATGGATTGTACATTTTGTAACCCACTTCGTTTAATTACAATGACTGATAGAAACATGTTTCCTATAAAATTGTGATCATCCATGGTTACATAAAAAAAACTTCATTGGCAACAGATACTGCAATGTTTGAGTTTTTCAACATAGTCACCACCACAACTGAGACACCTGTAATATTGTGGGATCAATTTTTTGTATTCCTGTGTCAGTTCTGTCTGGGAATGTAACCATTGTGTGACAGTTGTTTCCAGCTCTTTGTCATTATGAAAATGCTGTCCTGAGGACAGGAATTTCTTGAAGTGTAAGAAAAGATGGAGATTGGTGAGAGGAAGATCAGGACTATATGGTGGATGAGCAAACAGCTCCCAGCCAAACACCTTCAGCTGTATGTTGCCAAGTACTGTCATGGATCAGCACAGCTCCTGCACTGAGCAAGCCACACTTCTTGTTCTGAATGGTCCATCACAATACCTGCACTGAAGATTCCACACTTCTTGTTCTGAATGTCAGTCACAATTTCCGTATGTTCCACAGTAATAATCAGCATTCACTGTTGTACTTTTGGCCATGAAGTCAGTGAGCAGAATTTATCTCCCAGAACACTGTGCAAATCACTTTCCACATCAATTTGGTCTGTTTAAATTTCTTGACTGGAGAGGTAAATGCATCAACTGCAGCTTGATTTCCACAGTAAAATGAGCAATGCACATCTCATTGCCTGTGACAATTCTCTCTTGGCATTTTTATGTCATCATGATACCACTGCAACAATGTCAATACTTCTCCCGACTGATTCATTCTGTATACAGGTGTCAGGTTTTTTGGCAGCACTTTGGCACATTTTCTTGAACAGCAAGCGCTTAGTGACAATGTTGTGCAACAAGGATCGTGATATGTGTGAAAAATCCCTGTTGAGCACCATCTGTTCATGACCTTTGGCCCATACATCTGACATAGCTGACAACAGATTTCATTTGACACTGTGTTTAGTGTATTAAGAAACTTTATCACAGACCCAAAGTAACATGTAACATTCGATGGGAGAAAGAAGAGTATATTTGTGTGTGTGTGTGTGTGTGTGTGTGTGTGTGTGTGTGTGTGTGTGTTTTACTGTATTCCTCTACATATTCTGAATGTTTCAACTTGGAACGTGGGATGGGCATGGGACCCCTGTAAAAGGTAATTTAATGTTTAAGATAGTGCTATAAAACACTTTCAAAAATTAATTTATTTCAGATATTTGCCCTACTTCTCATCAACTATGTGTAATTATAAATAGCTATATGTGCACATCAAAATAAAATAGTTTATGCAATACAGTGGAAAAAAATAATATTTTCCTTATCAGTGTTGGATTAACAAATACAAATACAAGAAGTCCAAAATCTTAAAAAATCAAAACAGCTGAATACTAGACAGGCCTAAATGCAATTAGTTATTAATTCTTGTTGCTTACTGAGAGGAGTCACATCAGTCAAGTTCATCATGCTTCTAGCCAATCAGTTTGCTTCACATCACCATTTCTGCACTGGTTAATGTATATGTTTGCACTGGTTAATGTATATGTTTGCCCTGTAGCAGTCTGAGGGTTCAATGTTGTCTTTACTTCTCTGCTGCTTGTGGAAAGAATGTCTGCATGATAGGGGAATGTGAAAGATGTGGATGGGCCATGTGGATGTAAGAAACTAACTGCAATTTCATCGCCAGCCGGAGTGGCCGAGCAGTTCTAGGTGCTTCAGTCTAGAGCCACGCGACCGCTACGGTCGCAGATTCGAATCCTACCTCAGGCATGGATGTGTGTGATGTTAGGTTTGTGTTAGATTTAAGTAGTTCTAAGTTCTAGGGGACTGATGACCTCAGATGTTAAGTCCCATAGTGCCCAGTCATTTTTTTGCAATTTCTTCCTTTTCGTGCTATTCCTCCCCCCCCCCCCCCCCCCCCTCCCCCAATTACACATGCTCATCTACATCTATACTCTGCAAACCACTTTGAAGTGGCAATATATCCTTTGATGTCATCAAACAATACTGGCTAACTGTCCACAGCTGTCACCATTAGCTTTGCTTTCATTAGAGTATGAATACATTTTTTTTCTTAGGGGAATAGAAGTGATGTTTGTATCCTTGCAATTGTGCAGCATTTCTGAAATCTCTCAGTAAGTTTCAGTTCTTCATTTTTATGATCTTTCATAGCAGCGTGTTTGAAATTGATCCCTCGTACATTATTCTTGTCAAAAGAAAGTTGTTCAGGTGTCATTATTTGATCAGTGTATAGGCACTGCAGACGTGCTCAAGGAGCCAGTGGCTTGATTGTTCCACCAACACCATTGTTAACAGTTTACCCATGAGAGGTGGCTGAAGAATGCCACTGGGCTTCAATATGGAAATCTTCGTGATAGCACAGGTTGATGACGTTATTTCTATTTTTAAACTGAGTTGTCTCTCAGTCGGAGAAGCAATATATTTTACATGGTGTTTTACTAAATTTTTTTTGTCAGAAACTCAATCACGTAGGACTGGAACAGACACACAGCAACAGTGTATTTTGAGGCATTCTGATGTAATGACAAGACTTGTGCACTAAAGTTTGTCACCATTCTTGTACAAAGGGACGAATTGTTGCCTTGAACTTCATACTGTATAACATAGGTGTAATTCTCAGCAAAAACATGAATCGCCAAGAACTCGCCTTCTTTAAGCTCATTTTCGGAAGGCTGGTTGTTGACTGGCCACAAAGGAATGTCACGTAATAAATTATTTTAATTTTTTATAAAAAGTGGTCACAAGATTTTGTGATGGTTTCTAGGGAGTTTCTAGGGATATACAATCAAAGATCTATTGTTTTTAATTTCACTAGTATCCAGACCTGTAAGTACATTGAAGTGTTTCTAGTCTTGTACAAAATTTACATTCAGAAAAGTGGCAATAAGGTAATGATGGGTTACTCAAGACTCTTGCAATGCAGTCTTTGTAGGTTTCTACTGAACTGTCATCATTCATTGTCGGCTGAGGAATTTTGTGAGAATTGTACGAAAGTGTCTTTAAGCAATTTCAAAAACACAATGTTTCAGAATTACTCACATTATTTCACTTTATAAGCTACGTCATACCAATAGAAAATGTACAGGTCACAACTGGAAACAGGCGACTGACGACTACCCAATGACAAAACACTAAACAGATGGGAGAGTCACACCAGCCAACCATTTGTATACTGTCTTTAAAGTGAGGGTTTTTTTCTTGTATTAAGATTTATATTTTAGATATCTTGTCAGATTTTACCCACTTTGTCTTTGTGAATGCATCAATGTGCATCTTGAAACTGCCACAAAATATTCCAGCAGTGAGAAATTTACTGACTGACATCATGACATGGATCATCAATAATTCACTTAGTCTGCACTTGTTGAATCAATTTTCACACAGAAAATGATGACTTGCATTTTCTATTATGGACTCACTTCATTAGTTCATAAGCACACCAGGTAAAATTTTTTTATGTCAATCCTTGTAAGAGATGATTACAGGAGCTTTGGCTGTTCAGTATGAAAATTAAAACACCTGCAGCCATTTCTTTTGCATTTAATTTATTTACGCTACCAGTTTTGGTGTTCCATTACATCATCTTCAGGCTCCTTGACCTACATAAATTGGAAATTTGGATGAACCTAGACTCGTGTGCAGGTGTAATAGGAGCCATTATTAAATAACTGATGTCCATAGGTCTCTGGTTTACATGACACTATCACCTTCTCCATCAACTGACGACTGTTTTGGTATGAATTTTGTCATGACAATCATCAATTGATGAACACAGTAATAGTGTTGTGTAGACAAGAGATTTCTGGACACTGGTTATTTAATACTGGCTCCTGTTATGACTGCACATGAAATTGGATTCCTCCCAATTTACTTAGGTCAAAAGGATTGAAGATATCAAAACTTGTTGTGCAAATAAATTAAGTGCACAAGAGACAAGTGCAGGTGCTTTAATTTTCATTTCAGACAAAAATTAGTTACCTTCATGAGACATCATGTTAATATCATGTAACACCACCTCTAGCCCTCAGTTTGGCAAGGAAGTGTGTCCCTGCTTCAGGTAGTCCATATCCAACCTCTAGCCCTCAGTTTGGCAATGAAGAGTGTTCCAAAGTTGCTTCAAGTAGTCCATATCCAGCTGAAGCACCTCACTGATGATTAACTGCCATAGAGGTGTCAAAACGCAGGGGCATTGATTGGTGTGTTTAATCGCCATAGCCCCAGACATTTTATATGGTGAAATCAGATGATTCGGGGGGAGGGGTACTATAGGTGCTCTAGGCTGTTAGAGTGTAATCAGATCAGGAATGTATGCATGCAGCCTTGTGAATATGGTCATTATTATCCTGGAAGATGGGGATGTCCATAGCATCCTTGTCATGAAGATATACAGCAAAGCACAACTCTTAGTCATTGAGAATGTTGAGATAAACATCCTGGTTCACATTCATGCTCATAAGTGAGCCCAAAACATGACAGAACCAACTCTGACCTGAACTACACCCACTACACACTGTGGGTTAATCACTTTGTTGGGGCATAAGTGCATTTAAGGCATTACACCATTTTAGAAAAGTTAAAATTCAACCCATCAGACCACAGTGCATGTGTCCAGTTAGCTATTGCCCAACTTCTGTGTCATTTAGACCCAATACCTCCTGCAGCTGTATGTGCATAGTGAGCAGTGGCCTTTTAGAGGTATCTGATTCCAAATCTCCATTGCATGCAGTTCCTTTCACAATTTTCATTCAGATACTGGTTGAGATGGACCTGCATTCACTGACAGCAACAAGTTCTGCTGGTATTTCGGGCGCATATCTCCCAGCCATCCTCAGAGTTAGTCACAGAACTGATCACAAAATGCCAAGCACGGCTCTACACGCTGCACTGCGGCGGTACTGTGCATGCAGGTCACTGATCCTGGTTGGCAGCAAATACCCTTACACATGCGCCGCCTGTGGCGAAGGCGTACAGACGTTCGATTCGCTTATCAATGAATGTTCAGAGGCGGTGACACAATGACAACTTCTCTGCACTTTAATTACCCCAAGAGCCGGATTCCATGCTTTGTCCAAATTAAAACCATTATCTCTATTTATTAAATTATTAACTAATCTAATCTCTATAGCTTCCTTGAAGACAGATTCCCAAAAGGAAGAGGTGGATGTTAAAACCTTCACATCACTGTAATTCACGGAATGCCCTGTATCAATAGAATGTTCGGCCACAGCTGACTTGTCTGGCTGTGATAAGCGTGTATATCTTCGATGCTCCACACATCTCTCATGAACGGTGTATATTGTTTGACCTATGTATGACTTCTCACAATTTCCTCAAGGACTCTGATACACACCCGCTTTACGAAGCAGTAAATCATCCTTTACAGAACCGAGTAAAGCTGCAATCTTCATGGGGGACCAGAAGATCACCTTAACACAGTGTTTCTCAAGAGTACGGCCTATATTCAAGGAAAGAGCACTTACATAGAGCAAAACCACACTTGATCAGAAGAAATTACAATGTTCTTCCCCATCACATACCTGCATCCCAGGTTTTGCATTGAATGCTCTATAAATTTGTTGCGGAGAAAATCCATTCGGTTTAAAAATGCACTTGAGGTATGTGAGCTCTTCTACCAAATTATCTTTATCGGGTATACAGTGCGCCACATGCACCAAGGTCTTAAGGACACCTCTGGTCTGTGAAGGGTGATGGCAGCTACTGGCATGTAGATATAGATCTGCGTGTGTTTGTTTCTGATATATGGCATGTCCTAATGTGCCATCAACTATACAGCAAATGACAACTTCCAAAAAGAGGTGGCAGCCGTCTTTTTCTATTTCCATAGTAAATTTGATGGATAGAGTTCAAATGCTCAAGAAATCAATGTAATTCACCTATCCCGTGCAGCCATAATTTGATAGAAGAGCTCATCTGTGACCCACATGCGCAGTACCACCGCAGTGGAGCATATAGGGCCGCACTTGGCATCTTGTCATCAGTTTGTGACTCTCTTTGAGGATGGTCGGACGATACGCAGCCAAAATATCAGTAGAGGAAATTTTATTTGCGTGGCTGCAGGCCCGAAATTTAATGGACTATTCATTATGCCACGAGAAGTTGAAAATGCACATAAAGTTGTGCTCGGTTTGAATCCAATTGTCATTGACAAGACATGACAAATGACTCACATCACTGTCAATTAGAATTTTTTTGCAATGACTGTTTTCATGCTGTGTTGTTTGGCACTATTCCTTGCAAACACACTGAAAAGTATTGTTCATATCAACATACCAGTGAACTTCATTTGTGGAGTAATCATAGGCATGTTTAAACATGGTACCTTCTCTGTGTCATTCTGTCATCTCTCAACATCAATGCATCTTTCTGTAGTGTTTCCATACAACTGACTAGAGCGCGTGCCCACACACACACACACACACACACACACACACACACACACACAAATGCGCTTTTAAGGTAGTGACTATTATTGTGTTTGCTACTCTTATGATTGACATTTTCTGGTAAAAGATGGTGCGAACTTCTACATAATGAAAATAAATTTCCTCAGATGATTAACCCACACTGACAAGAAATGTTCATTACTAATAATTACACTGTCCAGAATAATGAGTAGAATGTGTTTGGATGATTCCTTGAAAATCAATAATGTTTTTGATTGATACAAATTGTATTAAAGGATAATGAAATGTATCAACAGCAGCACCCTATATGGTACTTAAGGAAATTAGCATTTTATCATTTGACACCTTTAGGTTAAAGATGGCTACCTATCAACTGATTTGTGTATGCTGAATTAGTATATCTTCAAGTGGTACAACCGCATACCTGGAGTGAGATACACTGAAAGTAGTTCTAGTTTCTGAAAATAGTTGGTATTAATATGGAAATAGAAATGATAATATATGGCATTGTTGGCCAGGAGGCCCTATTCAGGGGAGTTCGGCCACCGTATTGCAAGTCCTTGTTAGGTGACGCCACATTGGTGACTTACGAGTCAATGATGATGAAAATGATGATGGACACACAACACCCAGTCCTCTGCCGGGAATCAAACCCAGGCCCCCTGCGTGGTAGGCCGTAACGCTATGAGGGCAGACAGTATTAATATAATCAGCATGCATATTTTATTAACACTTATATAGCTTATGACCATGTAATTTAAAGGTAAGTTATGCATAATCAGTTGTCCTACAAGTGACAAAAAGGTTATGATTCAAACTGCATCCAGAGAAAAAAATTGAAAGTGACGATTGCCCTCTTTCCTAAGATGTGGGTGGAAGTACTGACATATGATGGCAATAGTTCAACTATATATTCACTACAGCGATATATTTCTTACTGTTACTTCTGTCCCATAGGTGACACCATAAGCACATAAACATACGTAAAGGATGCTAATTTTACTTAAATAATGCTGTAAGAGTTAAAATTTACTCCTTTCTATCCATATTTAGCTTCAGTTGCTGCAAATAATTTACTTTTAAGATGTTCATGGGTCTAATTTGGTTTATGTTTTGATAGAAGTGGCAGATCAACCAAAACAGATGTCCACAAATGCAGCCTGGATGAGGAAACTAAGAAATCGTCGCAAAGAAGAAGATCTATGGTTTCAGAAAGAAGAAAATGAAAGGGCAAATGAAATTAAAAAAACAAAAAACAAAAAAAAAACCACCACACATAAAAAAGAATGAATGATAGAAGTTGCACTCCAGGACCATCAAAAGAAGGAGTGTGATTGAAAGTGCCTTCAGAGGGCAAAAAAGAAGACTGCTATTCTTATGACCATCCCAATGCCAACTATATCACCATATCCATGTACTTAGACATTTTAGCAAGGCTTTATCAAAATCTGTCTGGGCACTTCCCACATCCCCTCGAAAAAAGGTAAATGTGGACTGCCAGAGAACGTTGGCCTCGCCTTGCAGATGAAATGCAAAACAAAATGCCCTTGAATCCAGATAAATATTATTCCCAAGTTGCCGATTTCATCTTTTACCCTAATACTGTAAACATGTCCAGGGAAGTGTGTGTTTGGGTGAATAGAAACAAACAAATTTTGCAGAAGTACTGTCTGACAATGTTTTTACGAGAGGCCTTCCAGATATTTGAGGAAGAATGTGGTACAGATTAACAAATAGGTTTTCAACGTTATGCTCCTCAAGACAACAGAATGTTCTGCTTTTGAAGCTAACTGGCCTTGAGCAATGCAAGTGTACAATTCAGTGAGAATTTCATTCTGAAGTTGGAGAGTCTGCAATACCACTACATTGATGACTTTTGGAAATTGTGTTTGTGTGATTCAACTTTAAATTCTAATTGTTCACAAAATAAATGTTCCACATATAGTTCCAGGAATAAACTTGTGGCTCCAAGTGAGCTTGAAAAAGCAATAGCTTGGAGAGAAAGGAGAAAAGATGATTCTGGGAGGTTTTAGCTCCTTAAGGAAGGGTGTTTGGGTGAATTGTTTGAATTTCTCATAGAACAGTTCCCTAAAATGTAACATTACGTGAACATTAAACTAATACAGCATGCAAGCTTTGAAACAGATAAAAGAATACAAAATGGAAAGATAGTCCTTCAGGTAGATTTTGCTATGTCATGCTCCTGTGAGTATCATGATGACATTCACAGAGCATTGTGGTCTAGAAGTGGTGTTCTTTTATTTATCGCAACT
Organism: Schistocerca americana; assembly: GCF_021461395.2. Classification (NCBI taxonomy): domain Eukaryota; kingdom Metazoa; phylum Arthropoda; class Insecta; order Orthoptera; family Acrididae; genus Schistocerca; species Schistocerca americana. The sequence continues at coordinate 386,848,111 of NC_060120.1, forward strand.
ACAATCTACAAGGGAAAGTATAAAACTTATGTGATATGTTCAAATAATGCACAGAAGGGCAAAGATAATATTTGTCTTTATGAATACACTGTATGATACAATTTGTCAAAGTGCACTTGAATCTGGTTCTAAAGAGGTGGTAATCTGGAGTGATGGCCCATCCTCAGAATTTAAAAATTAATTCATGGTTACACTTCTTGATTTTTTGTTTGAAGAGCATTCCAAGAAATTTACCTGAAAATATTTTGCCACTTCACATGGAAAAGATGTTGCGGATGGTGTGGTTGGAAATGCGAAGTGTCTTGTGTGCTACACGGGCATTGTCCAAGGAGAGGAACCAACAATTGTCCAGCCTGCCAAGGAGTTTTACAAAGGGGCATCTTTAAGTTTGCAAAAATAATACTGTACTCTATGTGGGTCCAGAGACAATTAAGCAAAGCACTGAACGAGAGAAACCTTGGAAAAATGTTCCTGAAATTCCAGGAATACCACAGCATCAAGTGATTGAAACAAATGAAGAAGGAATAATCTGTAAAAAGATTGCCTCACATTGCAACGCAATTTACTCTTGCAAGCACAATCAACTCAATAGTCGGTCAGTTGGAGATTGAGTAACTGTGCCAAACAATGGATAAAAATATTTTGGAGAGATTTGTAAAGTTGACTCTGAGGGGATCAAGATATCAGTTATGGACAAAGCAGGAACAGATACCTTCAAGTGGCCAGATCCCTCTGATTGCATTTATTACAATGGTAATGAAATTGTGACGAAGGATACAATGCCAGAAATTGTAAACAACTGTGGACACTTCCGCTTCATAGAATGTATTTGACTGTCACTGTTTATATTATCTACTTTCACTTCATGTTAAAATGAACCTAACAATTTTAAAAATTGTTAATTTTTAAATATTGCATTTTGTTTATGTTGGAATTTTTATGAAACAAATCTGTCATACAGATGACATTGTTTCTGAAACTGCACTCAGCGACTTTCTTCATCACAAGATCACATGTATTGCATAACCTATTCATTGGAATACAACTAACTGATCCCTTGACATACTTGTGTCTTACCAGATATATGCACAGAGTCCTGCACATGACATGTGTGTCCCATATGTGACAGAAACACGATTTTTTTTTTTTTTTTTTTTTTTTTGTTATTTGCAGGACTCACAAATTTTAGGGATATTTTGTTCATACAATGTTACACACTCTTCATTCTCAAGAAAAAATTGTCTTATTGCAGTAACATAATTCAATTAGAAGAATTTTTTGGTTAATGCTTGACTTGTCATTTTGCATTTCGTGCAATGTCCTGCACATGACATCCGTAGAGAGCATTTCTTCAAAAATATGTAAGAGTAGATGACAGTAATTCATAGAAAGAAAAATAAAGAATGTTCCATACTTTGGATACGCAGTACTATTTTGATATTTTGACAGTAACATGAACAGTGTTTTATGGATAAAACAATAATGCACAACTGCCCTAAATGTGACAGTGGGATTCCCCATTTATAAAAGTACACCACACATATTTCCATCTATTAAAGAGAAAACAACAAAATGTCATTTGATCTTGGTTCATTTTGTCAACAAAAACAGATGTGTCCAGATAGAACTGAAAACAAAGTTCAAACAGTTGCTCATCCAAACATCCAGGTTGATGTCTATTAGAGAACAAGAGCTATCACATCCCGAGATCAGCATGGAATAGACTGTTTAAGCTGTTTTGTAGTATCCATTCTGATGGACACCTGTCAAATTCTTTAATGAGTCTTTGGTGTGACACGACTATCAAGAACATACCTACCGAGCAAGTTTCACACATGCTCTATTGTACAAAAGTCAGGTTTCTTTCCTAGTCATTTCATCACATAAACGCCCAATCCTTGCATGATAATCCTATTATTGTGTGCAACATGTACCCTGACATTGTTGGGAATCGGGGCCAAAACTGCCAACACACAGTTTAACAGGACTTGTGCAATGTATTCCCTAGTGATAAAGAATTTATTTCAAAATGATTTTAATTAAATTACACTTCTGCAAAATAAAAAAGCACTCTGAATGGCTTTAACCCACAGGACACTGACTGAACATGTCAACTTCCTATATATCATTTGTCTCCTAAATATACATGATCATCTCCTTGCATCGGAGAGATTCTTGACATATCTGTGAATAACAATCTCTAGTGATGAATTTGCGAGGGGCTGACATGTATATGGTTGAACAGAAAATGTGCTGCGTTAATACACCCTTTGAATGGGGCATACGGTTTAGATGGTCACCAATTTTCGTTGAAACTGTTTTTAGTCTTTGATGGAGCCGGGAAAGGCAACGACAGAACCATGGAGGTAAGAATTCTTACCTCCATGGACAGAAAACGGCAGGTCTCGTTCATAATTTCGTAGGAGTCCAGTGAGCATCTCCGGAAGACATCAGGGAAAATGTCAAAAAATCGCGCAAAGAAGATGACAATTCGGCTGCAAACTCAAAAACTTGCATGCAACGTTCAAAATGTGTTTCGTAAAGTATTTTGTACAGTTGCGTTTTTGGCACTTACACGTGTGTGTGTGTGTGTGTGTGTGTGTGTGTGTGTGTGTTTAAGTTTCTTGCGCACAAGTTTGTTTAAACTGTGAAGGAAATTCACCACTATAGGAGAGCGTGACACACGTATTTAATCGACAACTGAAGCGTATTATTGTGTTAACACTGTGGTATTAGTTCCATCGTAACTGTCGAAAATAAACTTTACGACTATACAATCTGAGCGAATTGTCCAGGTATTGATAAATAACCGCGGAATACCATGATCAGCGACGGCACCCGTGTAATAAGCGTCATTTATCACGGATACGGCGAAATATTGCTACGATTCTATGCCAAACAGTACAAGGCTTCTAAAAACAACAAATAAATGATTGCAAGAACTTGAAGAGTATCGCTAAACAAAATCTTAAATCTCAGTTTAACACCGTGAATACTGTCTCACCTGTTGGTATTAGATGTATGGCGCTTACTTCCACTGAAATTTCTGCCAACACTTTCGTATTCCCACCCTTTTTGAAAGATGACACTTTCTTAATGCAAAGATGACATTTCTAATCAGAGGGTTGATTTATGCCAGGGGGAGATAGAAATTGGTGATCATGATAAACTTTAAGAAATATTATTGAAGCATGTAGGACGTACCGACGTTAATGAGAACAACGCTGGTCACTGCGAAAGTAAACCAAAATATTGCGTGAATGGGAGAGTGTAGACTTACAGTTTCTATAGAGAATGCTGCTCCGAACTTCCTCACAAACGAGAATGTCTATTATATTCGCGTTTCTAGATGTTATGAATCCCAAGTTAGAGGATTGTCAGTAACCTAAAATCAATAATGCAGTTCATGCATTTTCTACACACACAAAGCCTTCCTCAGAATGGTGGTGACAGAGTGACAAGTGTTCTTCTAAACATAACTTTTGGTTGTATTTTTATTCTTTTTGTTTTTGATGTGTTTCACATTTTGAACACCTTTTCAGTGACTGTATATTTTAGTAGTTACTATACTGAAGTTTCAGTTGTGCGCTGAATTTCGGATACTAGTGGTCGTTATGTAGTCTGACTATTGTTTACTATATACTTTAACTGATCTCACGGTCAAAATGAACTGTGCACATCCGCGCGTATGTTATACATAAGTTCTGCTCTGAATGGCCACACTACTGTCATTTTCCTTGTGACCAAATCAAGATTTAACATCTCCGCGTTGTATTTAAGATATATCTCGTGTTGTTTTGAATTTTACTTCTCTGTACCATGCATTTTTTTACATACTGTGCTACATAACCGAATATTTTTCTAGTTTAACTTATTTCTATAAATACATTATTAGCTGTTCTACAGATATTTTATTTGATCGTGCGTGGAAACTGCGGGAGATGCCGTAAGAAAGTAAGTAGCAGGGTGCATTGTGGGAGCTGTAGCAAAGAATTTCACAGGGGTGCGATGTAGTGACCCTTTATTGGAACTGCAAAGTATGCAGTAAGACGAGATTTGGCAGCAAGAAACTAAGATCTGTGTCCTTCAGGCACATTTGGAAGAAATTAGGAGAGAGCTAGTGAGGTTTAAGGAAATCAGTAGTTGGGAAGTGGCAGTTCAAATGGTTCAAATGGCTCTGAGCACTATGGGACTCAACTGCTGAGGTCATTAGTCCCCTAGAACTTAGAACTAGTTAAACCTAACTAACCTAAGGACATCACAAACATCCATGCCCGAGGCAGGATTCGAACCTGCGACCGTAGCGGTCTTGCGGTTCCAGACTGCAGCGCCTTTAACCGCACGGCCACTTCGGCCGGCCAAGGAAGTGGCAGTTGGTAGAAAGGCTAGCAAGTAGAGGATGTGGTCTGATAGTTTTGCTGTGTCTACAGTAACAGCCTCCAGCTGCGAGTATTGGGGAGAGAGGAGCCTCAAGATGTTGGAGTAGGAAATGTGCAGCCAACTCTGGTTGTGAGTAGTAAGGTTAGGAGTAACACTAATATCAAAGAGAAGAGAGTAATGTTGCTAAGTAGGAGTATGCCAGCAGTGTAGACCCTCAGTAACGGGAGAAGTTATGGAAAGAGTATCAGATCACCAGCATTTTCAAGCCGAGTACTTGGCTGAATTACGTGATTGATGGTTTTGGACCTTTTTGAGGAGCTTTTTCCACCTTCCCAACAAGATTGTGAAATGCTGTTTCACATGATTTGCGTTTCTGGTGTGCATATTGGTTGACATATAGAGGAACCTTTGTTAACCTCTTCTCCATAATGCATATGTTAACCAGTTTTTCTAACGTCTTTAAAAGAAATCAGGACAGACTGATTGGTCTCATAGCCTTGGTAAGGTCAATTCTCCCTGGCTTCTGAATGAAAACACCGTTAACTATTCTTCAAGCACTAGGAATGATTCCTGCTGCTAGGTTGACGGTGAAATGAATGGTTGAAAAGTTCTCACCGCCCACCGACCCTTTTTTTTTTTTTTTTTTTTTTTTTTTTTTTTTTTTTTTTTTTTTTTTTTTTTTTTTTTTTTAAATCAGCACGTTTCCTGTCGGGTTACTAGTTTTCCCTTTGTTTGCCAGTAAACCGCTTCCTTTCAGGGGTCGACACTTGGTCTGTGTTATCTACCAGAGTGCATTGAAGGAAGTGAGTCTTGATGAGAAGATCAAGTGTCTCACTTGCTGTTCTTGTATACCCCTCCCCGCTTAGGCAAAGCAATAGTCACTGCAGGGAGCTTTCCGTGAATAGTTTTAACGAGAGGGAGAGAGTGTGTGTGTACTCATCTCCAGCAGCATACGTATGACACTTATGTGATCCAGCTTGCTCTAGACACGCGACTAAGCTGATGGCCATATGTGTACAGATTCTGCAGAGAAACATGGGCCACTTAATTACATTTAGCTCATCAAATTATAAATCCTACAGAAGGAATCATCACTCAACTTTATGACATATGTTGTGCATCAGTATGTGCAAATACATGTGAAAATTGCGTGCCAGTTGTAGGCAGAGAACAATATTCTCATTTAAGCATCTTCATAGATCCTAATAATAATGCCATGTGACAATGGCCATTCGTCGGGAAGACCGTTCGCTGGATGCAAGTCTTTCTATTTGATGCCACTTCGGCGACTTGCACATCGATGGGGATGAGATGATGATGATTAGGACACCACAACGCCCAGTACCTGAGCGGAGAAAATTTCCGACCCAGCCGGGAATCGAACCCGCGTCCTTAGGACTGACATTCTATCGCGCTGACCACTCAGATACTGGGGACATAGATCCTAATGTATGTAAGAGTTTATAAAAAGCAAACAAAATGTGTAAGCGCTAAACGTGTTTTTTATTTCTTTGTAAAAGCCCTTGCATCACGATGGCAAAGTGGGCAAGACACCCTCATCACAAGGACCCTGTACATTACTGGCCATTAAAATTGCTACACCAAGAAGAAATGCAGATGATAAACGGGTATTCATTGGACAAATATATTATACCAGAACTGACATGTGATTATATTTTCGCGCAGTTTGGGTGCATAGATCCTGAGAAATCAGTACCCAGAACAACCACCTCTGGCCGTAATAACGGCCTTGATACGCCTGGGCATTGAGTCAAACAGAGTTTGGATGGCGTGAACAGGTACAGCTGCCCATTCAGCTTCAACACGATACCACAGTTCGTCACGAGTAGGGACTGGCGTACTGTGACGAGCCAGTAGCTCGGCCACAATTGAACAGACGTTTTCAATTGGTGAGAGACCTGGAGAATGTGCTGGCCAGGGCAGCAGTCGAACGTTTTCTGTATAAAGAAAGGCCAATACAGGACCTGCAACATGCGGTTGTGCATTATCCTGCTGAAGTGTAGGGTTTCACAGGTATCGAATGAAGGGTAGAGCCACGGGTCGTAACACATCTGAAATGTGACGTCCACTGTTCAAAGTGCCGTCAATGCAAACAAGAGGTGACCGAGACGTGTAACCAATGGCACCCCATGTCATCACGCTGGATGATACGCCAGTATGGCAACTAAGTTGTCAAAAAATATATTTGCAATCAGTACTATTAGCAAGTTCTGTAGAGACACCGTAGTCCTAAAGACTGCATACCGTGCTCTTTTCTCCTCTCACTTGAACAATGGTATTGAAATTTGGGGGGCAACAACCAAAGCTAATCTAGATAAGCTACTCATTCTTCAAAAAAGGGGTGTGAGAATAATCTGTGGAGCAAAATATAGGGAAGCTTGTCGCAACTTGTTTCCAAAAACAGAGGTGTTAACTGTTATAAACACATACATTCTAAAAGTCATATTGCTTGTGAAAAGACTGCACCCAAACACTTATTCAGATTTCCACCAGTACAATACTAGAAATAAAGCAAGATTTTACATTGGCAGCCACAGAACAGCACTTTACGAAAAGGGGCCTCAGTATGCAGGTATAAAATTAGCTAATGCACTGCCTAGAGCAGTCATGGCTCTTCCTACAATTAAACTGAAACATCAGCTTAAGAAATTTTTAGTAAAACACCCTCTCTACACATTAGAAGAGTACCATACTTATATGAAGAACAACAAATGCTTTGTGAAATTATGTGAACAGAAATAAGTAAACACCTTATTGCAATTTTGTTGTAAATCAATGACGTCGAATACACGCTTCCAATGTGCGTTCTCCGCGATGTCGCCAAACACGGATGCGATCATCATGATGCTGTAAACAGAACCTGGATTCATCCGAAAAAATGACGTTTTGCCATTCGTGCACCCAGGTTCGTCGTTGAGTACACCATCGCAGGCACTCCTGTCTGTGATACAGCGTCAAGGGTAGCCGCAGCCATGGTCTCCGAGCTGATAGTCCATGCTGCTGCAAACGTCTTCGAACTGTTCGTGCAGATGATTGTTGTCTTGCAAACGTCCCCATATGTTGACTCAGGGATCGAGACGAGGCTGCACGATCCGTTACAGCCATGCAGATAAGATGCCTGTCATCTCGACTGCTAGTGATCCAGCACAGCGTTCCGTATTGCCCTCCTGAACCCACCGGTTCCATATTCTGCTAACAGTCATTGGATCTCGACCAACGCGAGCAGCAATGTCGCGATACGATAAACCGCAATCGCGATAGGCTACAATCCGACCTTTATCAAAGTCGGAAACGTGATGGTACGCATTTCTCCTCCTTACACGAGGCATCACAACAACGTTTCACCAGGCAACGCCGGTCAACTGCTGTTTGTGTGTGAGAAATCGGTTGGAAACTTTGCCCATGTCAGCACGTTGTAGGTGTCACCACCGGCGCCAACCTTGTGTGAATGCTCTGAAAAGCTAATCATTTGCATATCACAGCATCTTCTTCCTGTCGGTTAAATTTCGCGTCTGTAGCACGTCATCTTCGTGGTGTAGCAATTTTAATGGCCGGTAGTGTAAATCAGGATCAAACAGGGAAATGTTTTTGTCTCCGCTGTTTTATGGGTGTTAGTGTCCCTTTTTCGGGTCATCAATATTTTAGGGCTCCAAAACAGTTGGTAAGGGCTAAAGTTAACCCTATTATCGCCTTCAAACAGCGCGTTATGAATTTAGAACACATTTATCAAGTGCATCTAGCCATGACATTCAATTAGTTTATAACAAAATGTTTAATTTGATGAAACTACTCTCAGTACAGTTGCTGGTTGTCCATAAAACAAGAATATTAAGTGACAGACGATACAGACGAAACTTACAAGAATTTCATTAATTTAATACACATTGTTCAAAAGAATTAGGGGAACGCATGAATTAACAACCGGTTTTTAAATCCATTTTGGTACAGGTGGTATCTGTGGTCTTATTACTTGGCTTGAGATCATCACTTCCAATGTACGCAACAATTAAAATAATTTGCCATCTACTGGCTGTGTCATTCATTACAATGTCAGGTGACCTCTCAGAAAGAAATGAGTTCCTGTGTCTCAGTGTTCTATACTGAGGCACACAGACGGCAGTTGTCATTTGTGAACATGTATTCAACAAAGCACATGCAATGCGACGTCTTAATGCAATGCAGGTTGCAGGGGCAGTCAGTTTGATTAAAAAAGAATAGATTTTCCGACGTGTTGCTACTGATGCCAATGTCTCTCCCTTTGTCATCCATATATTATGGACGCGCTACAAGGTGCGAGGTCAGTACAGAAGGTGACTTAGACAAGGTCGTTAACGCTTTACAACCCCTCGTGAATACCGATATCCGGTCAGCTGCGTTGCGGCGTCGCAGATACCCCCAGAGCACTGCAAGACGATCTTAAAAGGATCACTGGAGCCGCTATGTCTGATCAGTCTGTAATGAACAGGTTATGAGAAAGGACCATAGACATTATTTGTTCGAGTACCCCACTTGACACAATAACATCTTGCAGTTCGCCTTCAGTTCTGCCATTGCCCTGTCAACTGGCAACTTCGTCACTGGTGAAATGTGTTGTACACAGATGAGTCCAGATATCGTGTGATGCAAGGCGATGGCCATGTTCATGTGTAGAGACCTGTGGTGAGCGATGCCTCCCAGATGTTGCCCAGGAAATCAACAGATATCCAAGGATCTGTGAAGTTATGGGGCGGCATCAGTGTTGACAGTCATGCAGATCTTGTCATTGTCTATGGTTGCTTACTTACATGTAATAAGTCGAACAAATTCTGTTGGACTATGTGGTGGATGTTGCATTTAGTGGTGGCCGTGAATTTCTTCTAATGTCAGGGGCTATGTGGCAGGCATCAGCTGGCATGCCTTGAGAAGCCTGGATATTGAAGTAGAGGAGGGTTGGCAGTGGGTCTCGACCTAAACCCTATCATGCATCTGTGGGAATGGATACCACAGAGTGACCTCTGTAGACGTATACGGAGCATGTCATATAGGTATCAGGCAGCGATAAATGCTCATGGAGAGTATACATGTTACTGAAGCTCTCAAAGTTCAATGAAAAGCACCCAGGATGAAGCGATGAATGATAGTGCCCACTTTCCTTTCGACACTTGGACATTTCAGTTCTTTCTATGTAAAACGAGTGAGGATGTAATGACGTTTTGCTGTGTACTTAATTCGTGAAAGATTATAATTTAGAAACACATCCATTTCTGAATTATTGCTCACTGGAGTACGGCAGACACCCAAAGACATGTTCTCCTCATTGTTTTGAGCAGTATATATACAGCAAAGGAAATGGGAAAGTACGTTAGTACTATTTACACCATGAACAAATTTACACACGTATCAGCCACTCAGCCCGACAGGTGAAGGGTGCATAGACAGAACATTCACCAGTATGTGGTTGTAAAAATTGAAACAATGAACGAAAGTCTTAAACTTCATGATGGGAAAATTGAAATAAGTATTGAATCGAAAAGGCTGATGAAACTGAAAAATGTGTAAAAGTTAGATGTTACGGGAATCCAAAAGTGTCTTGCTCATGAATAAGTTGAATGAAAGGATCAATCGGCATGAAGCTCTGGTGGACCATTTTCGCACATCTACTGGAAGAGTGTATATAAACTGAATACTATATCAAAGTCAGTTTAATATGCAACAGCGTGTCGACAAAATTTAAAGTCATCAGGTGCATAAGGCCATGTGATGGAAATTTTGGTTGCTGATGTTAAGGAAACTGGAAAGAGATCAGTATTTCAGAGAAAGGTTAAAACCTGTTATTGAATCTCTCCAATGACTCTGGAAGGAAAAGGAGAAGAAGAAGACGACGAGGACGACGATGATGATGATGACAATGATGACTAAGCCATTATCAATTTCATTAATTGTCACATAATGTTAAGGTAGGTAAAGTACATGGAGTCAGTAGGGGAACACCATATATATTGGGTACACGTCCTATATGTTTAATTAAGCAAACAAAACAGTTTGGTGTTAAAGAATGTGAAAGAAAATAAGGTTTACTGAATTAATATGCCTAAGAATCTCAAAATCCAAGAACTATTTATTGAAAGATCTAGAAATGTATGGCGAAATTTTACAATTGACTGACGTGCATAAGAAATGCAATGGAAGGCCAAGAAACCCAAGCAGTGTGAAATACAAAACACTAATTGAATCAACATCAAATGCTAGAGTTCGTTTGAGAGCTCTGCATACTGGCCCATAAAACATTCCTGCATATATGTGTTATAGTATGAGGCTAGAACGACTTACTGCAGGTGGATCTCAGAGGTATGAAGCAAATATATTTTAATGGTTATTGATATTTATTCCAAGTTTGCCTGGGCAGTACTTGTGAGAACAAGAACAAGGATAGATGTAGCATGGGTGTTGGAATAATTACAGCAGTTTGGCATGGATGGTTGCCTAGACAACCTTCAACCCGATCATGACAGTGAATTTTATAAAGGTATTTCTAAATGATAATGGAGCCGTATGGAATACTTCTAGTCAATATACACCCATATGACCCATATGAAAGCGATTGTCATGGAATCTTTAAAAAGAATGGAAAGAAACCATCATATGTAGATGCATCATAAAAATGATTAGAAATTTTCCAACAAATAGTTGGACAGTATAAATGTACTAAACATCATATGACAAAAATGAAATCTATTGATGTTCATAAGCTTCTAAATACAGTACACAGTCGTATTAAAATGATCGATCCACGCAAACAGAAATTTAATCTGGGTGATTTAATGTGTATTTAAAAGTACCAGACGATGTTTGAGAAATAGTACCTACTGAACTGATCAACAGAGCTATTTATAGTTTCTAAAGTGCAAAGAACAAACATTAGAACTTATATCTTAAAGGGCGGCATAGGTAAACAAATTACTGGGTCTTTTACCGCAGAAGAATTGCAGAGAAGTTTTGAAGTGGCATTAGACGTTAAGGGAACAAAACTTCAGTTAAGTGGCTTTATTTCCGTTCACCACACAACAGTTGGGTGAATGTCATGATTTGGTATATAACAGGGTGTGCAAATATCAAACCATGCAGTAGAAAAACATGATAGTTAGGAAGTTCATTAGAGACAGTGGCAGTATGCTCGAAAAGATACCAGTAGAATTTCATATTATTTCATATAACTACTGTAAACGATGAACAAAACTTGAAAAACGAGTAGCTTCTGGTGACAAGGGGATTAATTAATCCATTGGACGAGGCGTACAAAGAAGACGATTTTTCATACATCGTAAGTAAAGAATGTCACATTGCAGATTGAATTTTAACTGCAAAAGCTAGTGAAAGAAGTTGGAGAAGAGACATCGGTGTAGGGCAGTGTACTGCAGCATAGTGCAATCGATAAAACAATGCTCACCAAACCTAAATTGAGTTTGAGCGTAAATTTCCGACAAGCTATGGACACTACTTGTTGTACACTAAAGATGAAGAAGAAAAAACCTGTGGGATGTTTAAAAAATTACATTCAGACATCACTGTCAGCAGCTAAAAGTGTCCTGAAGCAAAAAGCAGGAGTGAGGAGAGGGAAAAGAAGAGGATCCCTAAAAATGATCAGCGTTCTAATAATGCCTAAGACGTCTGGTGGAATTGTTTCACTTCTAATTCCTGTGCTGGCGGGTTTTTCAGCGATTGTCGCTTTAGCTGGAGGGGCGGCAGCCATTGCCTGGAGAGTCAAAAATGTGAAAAGCACCCTTGAGAAGGTGAAAAGACACAACATGATGATAGAATCCGTGGCCACTGGAAAAATGCTTCATTTAAAACCGCACAGTAAAAGGCTTGTGCTATTCATAAAAAAACTCTTATTCGTACCACTCAACAGATGATTTAAAAACACTGACATACTTCACTTCGTCAAAGAATTTATATCAGTCCAAAATCTGAGGAGTCTTTATGCAAAATACACTTCCCATGACCGAGGAAATCTAAACAGTCTGGGACTGTGAATTTAGATGTTGCAGAAGGCCGTGGAACTCACTGGGTTGTTCGTTGTGCTAAAAAACCGTAGTAACATACACTATTTTGAATATTCGAGAACAACAACAATCATGTGTTCTATCACTCTCAAAGCCACGAAAACTTCGATAGGTACTAATGTGGCCATTTTTGCCTAATGTTTCCCCTGACGAGTGCATGAAAACAAGCTCTACAGACGTCACTGCGTTAATTGAGATTTAGATGTGATGTGGTACACTCTGACTTTAAAAGATCGGTCGTCAGTTCTATGCGTGAACTACTTTCCACCAGTTGACTGAAGCAAGGGGAATTGGAGTACCGCAAGGATTGGACTGTGGACTGGAGTCATACGACAAAATTCCTAATAACGTCTTGAGTTTTTTTTTTTTTTTTTTTTTTTTTCGCGGGGTGGAGCTCGGTAATCGGCGGTTCGCAGTTACTCTGTTCAGTCAATTGTAGTCCAAGGGTACAGTTTTATATTTTAGCGTTATCTCCTCGTCCTTTGTGGGACTTAGCGTATGAGTAGACTTGTTGTTGTTGTGGTCTTCAGTCCTGAGACTGGTTTGATGCAGCTCTCCATGCTACTCTATCCTGTGCAAGCTTCTTCATCTCCCAGTACCTACTGCAAACTACATCTTTCTGAATCTGCTTAGTGTATTCATCTCTTGGTTTCCCTTTACGATTTTTACCCTCCACGCTGCCCTCCAATACTAAATTGGTGATCCCTTGATGCCTCAGAACATGTCCTACCAACCGATCTCTTCTTCTGGTCAAGTTGTGCCACAAACTTCTCTTCTCCCCAATCCTATTCAATACTTCCTCATTAGTTATGTGATCTACCCATCTAATCTTCAGCATTCTTCTGTAGCACCACATTTCGAAAGCTTCTATTCTCTTCTTGTCCAAACTATTTACCGTCCATGTTTCACTTCCATACATGGCTACACTCCATACAAATACTTTCAGAAACGACTTCCTGACACTTAAATCTATACTCGATGTTAACAAATTTCTCTTCTTCAGAAACGCTTTCCTTGCCATTGCCAGTTTACATTTTATATCCTCTCTACTTCGACCATCATCAGTTATTTTGCTCCCCAAATAGCAAAACTCCTTTACTACTTTAAGTGTCTCATTTCCTAATCTAATACCCTCAACATCACCCGACTTAATTCGACTACATTCCATTATCTTCGTTTTTCTTTTGTTGATGTTCATCTTATATCCTCCCTTCAAGACACCATCCATTCCGTTCAACTGCTCTTCCAAGTCCTTTGCTGTCTCTGACAGAATTACAATGTCATCGGCGAACCTCAAAGTTTTTATTTCTTCTCCATGGATTTTAATTCCTAATCCGAATTTTTCTTTTGTTTCCTTTACTGCTTGCTCCATATACAGATTGAATAACATTGGGGAGACGCTAAACCCTGCCTTACTCCCTTCCCAACCACTGCTTCCCTTTCATGTCCCTCAACTCTTATAACTTATTTTCTCCCAATTAGGGCTATGGAGGGATTGGGGAACAACTTTGACATTTGTCTTACGTCTAAGGGAAACCTCTGAAAACTCTGGCTGCAACTGCTGCTGTTTGCCACCTGTTTTGTCATGTTTCAATGCTTGTGCATTTTATCTTCTGCTCATACGCGTAGAGTTCCCTTTACTCGATGGTCGTCAGAATTCTTCCTACCCCAAAGACCTCGTTGGTTTGCACTCTCTGGTTGGTCATCTCTGGATGCTTCTTGCATTCATCCAACTTATTTGGTTCGACAACTTCTGTCACCCTTTTGACGACCTTCTTTGGGTGGAGCTTTGGCTCATCTGCATGGGTCATCTGCGTCTGCATTCTGTGTTGTCATTTTGTGTGATCATCTGTTTACTAAGGCGCTGTCGTATTCCTGTGATCACTGATTTGTGCCGCTCGTGACTCAGTCTGTGGCTGCTGATGGTAGACTTCCCACAGCAGGAGGCTAGAATCCTCCATCTCGGTGTGGAGCACCATCCTTAACCTTGTCTCTGACTCTTCCTGGGCGACATCGGCCATGGTGCGCGAGTCGCCTATTACTAAGGAGGTTGTTTTTGTCCTGCCTTCTGTTACTGTGGCAACTTATTCTTCAAGGCTAGCCGATGCTGACTATCTCCGCTCTGCGGTGCACGGTTTGCTTCCCATCTACCATTTTCACTAGTGGAGAGCGGCAAAATTAAATTTTGTCGTTTAATTAAGTTCATGCAGAGAAACGTGTATATCCTTGAAAGCGATGTGCTAGAGTTGATGGATTAATTTCGTCTTTTTTAAAAAAAAAAAAATGAAACTAAGGAATTTTCTAAGAGTCCTACTTACTTCACACTGTTTCTTCTGTATAGATGCATGTTAGATCGTCATGTTTGTAGCCTTAAGTTAATTATGTATAATAATCTTACTATTGAGTACAAATGGCTTACTATTTATTGAATATGTCTTAAATATCGCTAACTGTATGAACAAGTTTATTACGTGTTTCAGCAGTTTAATTCCGCAGGGAAGTGAAAGTTTAGTGATGTGGTGATTCCGCGCCATCAACATGATGTCATATGAATATTTGCATCCCTTCTCTTAGACCCCGCTGTCTAAATGGTTTTTTATTATACGAAGTCCGATTATTCTTGCTGTGCGCTGTGACATATTTCATCACACTGTTTTGTATTTTAAGACTTATCACTCTCCTACAGCGATCTCTGTGTCTGGTTTCATCATAGTGGGAAAAATAATGGTAACAACGCACAGAAGCAGCTTCACCTGGGAGTTGTGTTTCAATGTTATGGTTCAAATGGCTCTGAGCACTATGGGACTTAACATCTGAGGTCATCAGTCCCCTAGAACTTAGAACTACTTAAACCTAACTAACCTAAGGACATCACACACATCCATGCCCGAAGCAGGATTCGAACCTGCGACCGTAGCGGTCACGCAGCTCCAAACTGTAGCGCCTAGAACCGCTCGGCCACTTCGGCCGGCTGTTTCAATATTATCTTAACTGCAAACTAAACATGATCATTCCCACTCCTGCTGCAACCTTTCTGATTTATCCTACCTCAGAACAATTAGTTTTGAGGCATAATGCAATCTAGCATTCCATCTTTATTTTCATGAGGTTTACAGAATAAAAAAATCACAGGACCTGCCGGCAGTGATGAAGGAGAGTCCTCTGCCGTCTCACCTCTGGTCAGCTCAGGAAGCAAGGCCGCAGTACAGCCGCGCTTGCGTCTCCGACGCCTCTTTTATCTTTATCGGCTGCTGCTGAGCTAGCCTGGTTCGACTTCTTCCTTAGCGTCGTGTCACTAGTTTACCGTGGCCTGAAAAGGCTGGGCAGTCACGCAGTTTGTCACGTGAGGCCCACCGCAGCAAGCGCACTTTAGCGCTTCATCTTTGTCTTTGTCACATGAGCGACTTGCCTCTACCACATGAGCGACTGTCATGCTCGTCAGAGCATTTTACGTATCTGATGGTATGGTGACAGCCTTTATCCTGGCACTGCAGGCGCTAGGGCTTACTGTCCAGATCGTGTGAAACCCACCTCGCGCTATTCGTCCACGAGACTCAGAGGGCCATAGACACGGGTTCCCAGGTATATGCCGTGTTTCTTGACTTCCGCAAGGCGTTTGATACAGTTCCCCACAGTCGCCTAATGAACAAAGTTAGAGCATATGGACTATCAGACCAATTGTGTGATTGGATTGAAGAGTTCATGGGTAACAGAACGCAGCATGTCATTCTCAATGGAGCGAAGTCTTCCGAAGTAAGAGTGATTTCATGTATGCCGCAGGGGACTGTCGTAGGACCGTTGCTATTCACAATATACACTCCTGGAAATTGAAATAAGAACACCGTGAATTCATTGTCCCAGGAAGGGGAAACTTTATTGACACATTCCTGGGGTCAGATACATCACATGATCACACTGACAGAACCACAGGCACATAGACACAGGCAACAGAGCATGCACAATGTTGGCACTAGTACAGTGTATATCCACCTTTCGCAGCAATGCAGGCTGCTATTCTCCCATGGAGACGATCGTAGAGATGCTGGATGTAGTCCTGTGGAACGGCTTGCCATGCCATTTCCACCTGGTGCCTCAGCTGGACCAGCGTTCGTGCTGGACGTGCAGACCGCGTGAGACGACGCTTCATCCAGTCCCAAACATGCTCAATGGGGGACAGATCCGGAGATCTTGCTGGCCAGGGTAGTTGACTTACACCTTCTAGAGCACGTTGGGTGGCACGGGATACATGCGGACGTGCATTGTCCTGTTGGAACAGCAAGTTCCCTTGCCGGTCTAGGAATGGTAGAACGATGGGTTCGATGACGGTTTGGATGTACCGTGCACTATTCAGTGTCCCCTCGACGATCACCAGTGGTGTACGGCCAGTGTAGGAGATCGCTCCCCACACCATGATGCCGGGTGTTGGCCCTGTGTGCCTCGGTCGTATGCAGTCCTGATTGTGGCGCTCACCTGCACGGCGCCAAACACGCATACGACCATCATTGGCACCAAGGCAGAAGCGACTCTCATCGCTGAAGACGACACGTCTCCATTCATCCCTCCATTCACGCCTGTCGCGACACCACTGGAGGCGGGCTGCACGATGTTGGGGCGTAAGCGGAAGACGGCCTAACGGTGTGCGGGACCGTAGCCCAGTTTCATGGAGACGGTTGCGAATGGTCCTCGCCGATACCCCAGGAGCAACAGTGTCCCTAATTTGCTGAGAAGTGGCGGTGCGGTCCCCTACGGCACTGCGTAGGATCCTACGGTCTTGGCGCGCATCCGTGCGTCGCTGCGGTCCGGTCCCAGGTCGACGGGCACGTGCACCTTCCGCCGACCACTGGCGACAACATCGATGTACTGTGGAGACCTCACGCCCCACGTGTTGAGCAATTCGGCGGTACGTCCACCCGGCCTCCCGCATGCCCACTATACGCCCTCGCTCGAAGTCCGTCAACTGCACATACGGTTCACGTCCACGCTGTCGCGGCATGCTACCAGTGTTAAAGACTGCGATGGAGCTCCGTATGCCACGGCAAACTGGCTGACACTGACGGCGGCGGTGCGCAAATGCTGCGCAGCTAGCGCCATTCGACGGCCAACACCGCGGTTCCTGGTGTGTCCGCTGTGCCGTGCGTGTGATCATTGCTTGTACAGCCCTCTCGCAGTGTCCGGAGCAAGTATGGTGGGTCTGACACACCGGTGTCAATGTGTTCTTTTTTCCATTTCCAGGAGTGTATATAAATGACCTTGTGGATAACATCGGAAGTTCACTGAGGCTTTTTGCAGATGATGCTGTAGTATATCGAGAGGTTGTAACAATGGAAAATTGCACTGAAATGCAGGAGGATCTGCAACGAATTTACGCATGGTGCAGGGAATTGCAATTGAATCTCAATGTAGACAAGTGTAATGTGCTGCGAATACATAGGAAGAAAGATCCTTTATCATTTAGCTACAATATAGGAGGTCAGCAACTGGAGGCAGTTAATTCCATAAATTATCTGAGAGTAGGCATTAGGAGTGATTTAAAATGGAATGATCATATAAAATTAATCGTCGGTAAAGCAGATGCCAGACTGAGATTCATTGGAAGAATCCTAAGGAAATGCAGTCCGAAAACAAATGAAGTAGGTTACAGTACACTTGTTCGCCCACTGCTTGAATACTGCTCACCGGTGTGGGATCCGAACCAGATAGGGTTGATAGAGGAGAGCAGCGCGCTTTGTTACATGATCATTTAGTAATCGCGAAAGCGTTACGGAGATGATAGATAAACTCCAGTGGAAGACTCTGCAAGAGAGACGCTCAGCAGTTCGGTACGGGTTTTTGTTGAAGTTTCGAGAACATACCTTCACCGAGGAGTCAAGCAGTATATTGCTCCCCCCTACGTATATCTCGCGAAGAGATAATGAGGATAAAATCAGAGCGATTAGAGCCCACACAGAGGCACACCGACAATCTTTCTTTCCACGAAAAATACGACACTGGAATAGAAGGGAGAACCGATAGAGGTACTCAAGGTACCCTCCGCCACACACCGTCAAGTGGCTTGTGGAGTATGGATGTAGATGTAGATGTAGATGTAGACGATCCACTGTGATGAGGAATGGCTCTGAGCACTATGGGACTCAACTGCTGTGGTCATCAGTCCCCTAGAACTTAGAACTACTTAAACCTAACTAACCTAAGGACATCACACACATCCATGCCCGAGGCAGGATTCGAACATGCGACCGTAGCAGTCTCACTGTTCCGGACTGCGCGCCTAGAACCGCGAGACCACCGCGGCCGGCTGTGATGAGGAAGCCCACGATCTTCTGCGACTCGAAGAGGCTGTCATATGCGAAGTCGCGTGCTGTTTGCACAGCGACGAAGAACAACGACGGTGGCCTCTTCTTATTTGTTAAGTTATGGGCCTTTGCTACTGCATCCTCAAGGCCAGAACGTAGCAGCCCTACGTGGGCTGCCTTCTCATCGAAAAGCCAAGGCAATCGCCTGATGATCACTGTAGTTTCCTTCTCATGCTGCTTTGGTGACGTCTTCTTCTTCGTGGGCTGCGCTACAATGTAAGCACCCACAACGCTCTTCAGTGCCCTGAAGTCTGCCGTATTTCCTGGCTGCAGCTCGATTATGGCATTAGAGTCTATAGACTCGACGCCGAATTCGAGCTCGCTGCAGTCGACCACCACATCGTACAGTTCGGTCCAGTCAGTACTTCCGCAGTGGATTTACAGAGGCAGGGCAGGTGTACAGTCATCATCGTTCTTCTCCTGCCGATCGGCAGACTCTCTGAGACGCGCGACCCACGGTCCACTCGCTGGGTCAGCTTTCTTTCGCCCACCTCATTTGTCCATGCCGTTGCAAAAACGACGCATTTTCAATTTGATTTTTACCAACGCCATGACACAAGCACGTCTTCTTAGTTCCTCTTCAGTCTCGACAACGGAGTGCACAACGGCCTAGTGCACTCTCTTCAGTTGCTCAGACTGGACTCACACATCGAGTGTAATTTTTTTTCGGTAAATTTCATTCTTTTCTCTTATGAAGTTCATGTATATTGACACTTGCTCGACCAATGACTTAAATTAAGGTTATTCTGTTTGCGTCTTTATTATGTTTGTGGTGATGCCAAAATGGGGCATTTGGTGAGGGAATATTTACTACCGTCTCCTAATTGGGACTGTAGGAGCAGTTGCAAGGGACAATTCTGTCATGCGACTTACAGCTGTGGGGAAACCTCCAAAAACTCTGGCCAGAACTGTTTGTGTTTCCTTCTTCTGGAAGTCTTCTCATCACCTCCAGTATGTCCTGCCGTCCATTCATATTGTCCTAGTATTTGGACCGCTCCTGGATGGACACCAGTCTACTTCCATAAAAGACTAGGGCGGTTGCACGCTTTGGACGAGCTCCTCTGATCAGTGACGGCGCTCGGAAGATGTGACTGTCTCAACGACTCTTGTTCTCTGTGCCGCTCTGTTGACGACTATATTTTTGGTTGTGTTCTTGCTGTTTGACGTCTCAGGCCGACCCTTGTGGTCCAGTAGGGGAATCTACATCTCTTGGTAATCTAGAGGGCAGCCTTCCGTCTGGAAGGCCGCAGAAACGTCCGTTTGTGCTCCTGTCTGTGGCGCTCGCGACTCCACTTCCGGCCGACGTTGGTAGGCTTCTCTCAGCAGGCTTCCATCTCTGCGTGGAGCGTCATCGTAAACCGGGACGCAGCTTCTTATACGGCGGCGTCAACGTTGGCACCTGGATCGTCCCCGCAGACTGTTGGTGCGCCGCCTTCTGCCACTGCGGCATCTTGGAATTCTCGGTGGTCCGCTGCTGACTGCCTCCGCTCTGCCACTCTCAGCCGTCTTCCCCCTCCACCACTCTCACTGACGGTGGGGGCAGCCGGCTGCGCGGGAAGGGAGGCCGCTTCGGCCTGGACTCTGCTCTGGCGGCGAATTCAAGTCCTTTCAGAATTTTCGCCTCCTTCGACGTCTCATCTTGGCTTGGTCGGTGTCTGCCGAGCTCGCCTGTTACATCATCTTCCTCGCTTGGGACGCCTCTCCCTCTGTTGCATCTCGCCAGCGCTGTTGCGGCCAGCAGCAAAAAAACTCTGCAGCCGTGTCAGCTTGCGAAATGCGGCCCACTGCAGGGGGTGCACATAGATTGCTCTTCTTTCTTCCGTGGGCAAGCTTGACTCGCGTGTTTGCCAGCGCACGTGAACACTGACTTCGACAGTAATTTGCCATATGACCCTCTTTTTGACACAACACTGTGGCTTAGTCTTGAGTTCTGCTGGGAGAGGGTACACTTGCCTGTTAAATCCCATGAGCTTGTTCGGATCTTAGCTTCTGTGGCTTCCTTTCTTCTTTACTGGTTCTCGATTATGTCTGCAGCTAAGACGAAGAGCGTGGCTTCTTCTTATTGGTTCAATTATGTAGCCTTACAGCCACATCCCCGAACAAGACACTTAGCAGCCCTTTGCGGTTTGTGTCTTCCTTGCACAGACATGGCGTTTAGTTTTGCTAAGCGTGCACTGCTGAGGTGGGGTGGTTTGCATGCCTCAGTAATACGGATAGCCCTACCATAGATGCAGCCACAATGGAGAGATAACTGTGGAGAGGCCAGAAAATCTTATGGTTCCTGAAGAGGAGAAGTAGCCTATTCAGTAGCTGCAGGGGCAGCTGTCTGGATAATTGACTTATCTGGCGTTGTAACATCAGCCAACATGACATTGCTGTGCTGGTACTGGGAATGGCTGAAAGTACTGTTACTTTTCCCGAGGAGATGCAGCTCTGCTGTATGGTTAGATAATGATGGCATTCTGTGGGGTAAAATATTCTGGAGGTAAAACAGTCCTCCATTCTAAACTCAAAGTAGGGGCTACTCAGTAGGATTCTGTCATCAGGAAAAACAAATCTGGCATTCTAGAGGTTAGAGGGTGGAATGTTAGATCCTTTAATTGGATAAGTAGGTTAGAAAATTTAAAAAGAAAAGTGGATAAGTTGAAGTTAAATACAGTGGGGATTAATGAAGTTCAGTTGCGGGATGAACTGGACTTCAGAACAGGTGAGTACATGGTTATAAATAGAAAAATAAATGGAGTTAAAGAAGGAATAGGTCTGATAATGAATGAGAAAATAAGCATGAGGGTAAGCTACTGTGAGCATCATAGTGAAAGCATTATCGTAGCAAAGATAGATATAAAACCAACATCCATCACAGTAGCATACGTTTATGTGCAAATGGGTCCATAGAAGATCAAGGAATTCAAAGAATGTATCATGAGAGAAAAGGAATTATTCAAATAGTTAAAGGAGAGGACAATTTAACTGTGACTGATGACTGGGGCTAAAATTCGGTGGTAGGAAGAGGCAGGATTCGAACCTGCGACCGTAGCAGCCGCGTGGTTCCGGGCTGAAGCGCGTAGAACCGCTCGGCCACCGCGGCCGGCCCAAGCTGTAGTCGATCAGGAATCTTTGAGGGTTTTTTTCTTTTTTTAAGGATATTCGCAGTAACATTTCATTTCGCTTAGTACCTTTTTTCACGATTTTGCCAAGCATTTATTTAACTTCTTTTCACAGTAAAGGAGTCGATTTTTGCCATAGTGAAATCTGTATCCCCACATCTTGCTCACTGCAGTGCCAAGTTCCTGTTATCACTTATCAGTTCCTTGCATGTTGGATTAGTGCCCAAATTTGCAGCATGGATAATGCGATTATTTCTGTCATACTGGTGTAGGTCGATTCCAGGGTGGTTACTACACGTAACATTTTTCATTCCGTCTTCCCTGATTTCTTGTGACGCATGCATAGGTGTATAAAGTATGAATTATATAATTTATTGCTTTCACCTGTGTATTGATAGTCTTCTTGGAGCACAGGTTTTGTGACTGTTTGATTTTACCTATGTATATATATGTGATTGTAAAATAAACTGTGTAGTGACTGGACTTCCTTTTTCTATTATTTCTACAGTCATGTAACCTCTGCCACAGTTAATTGGTGATTTTAGTAGAACTATTAGCCATTATTCATGTATGGGGGCCATTTTTCCTTAATTCCGTTGCGTATATCTTAATTCATGTATGTGAATAGTGGAGAGCATCCTGACTGCCATAAAATCAAGCCAGCACCACATATTAAACACCAGTCACGTCGAGACTCACGACAGGCACCTTACAAAGTTTAATTTAAAATGCTTTGTGTATACAGTGAAAACAGTTAGAGATACACATCTTGCTGAAAATACTGAGTATGCTGGTGACATGTGCTGTAACACTCACTGACAAGAATTGCCTGGTAGTTGTAGCTGCTGGGAAACCGTAAGGATGGAGACAGGGCCTCACATTTGAGCAAGGAATCTGCACTTTATTAACATAAAATTCACAATACACTTTTACAGAAAATTTGTAGTCAACAGGGTGAACATTAATAAAACCGACAAACTGCAGTGACGTACAGATATTCAAAATGGCCTCCATGGGATGCAATGCACGCTGTCACATATCGCATCGTGGATTGCCGCACTCTTTAGTACTTTGGCGGGCCACTTGCCTGGAGCTTGTACTAGCTTTCCTAGAACCCGGTCCTCCAAATCTGGTGTACGCACAATCCGCCACCTTCTTGCTCGTTCGTCTGTCTGGAAGGACCCATGATCACACAAAAGCCCAAAAAGGGGTTGAAGTGTTGTGTGATGTGGTTTGTGTCTGTGGGGATACCCATTTTGGTATGGCCATGTTGCCTCTCGACCGTTTCCTTCTGCTTGGCCGTCCACAAACACCATCTCGGCTTATTACCTACTTGAATACCAGACCATTTAGCTGCTCACAGTACGCTGCGTCAATCATACAGCCTGCAGTATACAAGGATCACACGGTACGTGATCAAAGGAACTTTCATTCGTCAGCACCATTTACCATGGCAACGATGCATTTCCGGACACATGTTCGTAGGACCTTTTCTCCTCCATTTCCAGTCACGAATCCGTCCTTGCAGTTCGTCAGTGTGTCGGTTCACCATGTAGGCTATATCAATAAAACAATGGTGGAAAGTGATTAGGAAGTCTGCAGTCACGTAAGTAATCTTTGAGATATTTCTTCTGTAGTTACAACAGAGGAAATGAGCTTGTTTTGGATAACTGCTACGAATCACTGGTCACATAGTCCACAAAAGCACAGTACTCCTGGGTGGTCACCGCTGCTGTTCCCGTAGGCGAGGCATGAGGCAGGTCTCAACCAGTTCCTCCACAGCCTCTGTCATCCTCGAACGATAGCGTTCTTCATGCTGGTATGTGGCCTTCACCAGGTCGTTACGGTCCAATACCAAACTCTCCAGGTCGAAATCCTGTGGAACAATGACGCATTCAATTAATTTATACTATTTCCATACCACTAGGATCTAAAACACTTTAATAATATTCCTGAAAACACATGAGTTTTTCATTGATAGGGAGGAAATACAGAGCCAGATGAGTGATTTATAAAATGTACAAGAAATAGTGTGGATAAAATAAGCTCTTATTATACAGTGGAATGAGCCCAAATGCCTTTTACTGGTGCTAGTATCTAAGTTCTACACGAAGATGCAAGAAAGCAGGTAACAAAAGTTGGCAACGTGCATAAAAGTCAAGGAGTACGAAAGCTGTTGAAATTACTCTTCTTGCTAGAAAAGTGCTCTTGCTCTATTATGTATCAGTATGTGGTTGGTATGTTCCCCATTTTCTTAAGCAGAGACGGTTTGCTGTTCCATCATTGAAGAAAATTGTTAACTTCCATTTCCGCACCAGAAATGAATTCACAAAACTCTACCACAGTTACGAAGGGATTGAACGGAAAGAGCACAGAATAGTAAGCCAGCGGTCACGGAGTCGTGTCCATATGTGGAAGCTTATTTTTGTTTTCAGTTTTTATCTTACTTACATTGCAAATAAACTGAAATAATGTTCAGCATATCGCATTCTATTACAGGCATGAAAAGGCAAAGGCAAATTTGAGATTGGGAATAAATTCTGCAGAATGGGGTTATAAGACGTAAACTTGAACTTCGTACATAAAATTAGATACTTTTATTATTTTAAAGTTGAGAATTACACGTGCTGGGGTGATGTTTGTTGTAAGGTAATATTCGTCGTGAAAAAAAGGAAAGCAGTAATTTTCTCGGCTTCTTGCGTTATAAGCGCCGCATTTTTACAATACATGGTCGTTTTGAAGTTCCTATAGAAAAACAAACTTTGTTAACATTCATAAAATGTTCGTTCTTACCGCACAATTTGGCAGCCAGCCGCCCGTAACATACCATTTAGGCAAATATTGGTGAGTAAACCGGTGATGTATCATGGAATGTATTTTGATAGTCTTCTTGGAATGTGATTTCTTTTTCTCTTGCTATAAGAGCGGTTTTGAAGGTTTTTTGATAAAATTCTTTAGCTGACGGCTAAAGTAAACATCGCAGAGCTACACTAGTGGGGAGCATTTGAGGTGAATCATTTTAATATTGCACGATTGGCAATACCTCTTCATCATGACAAAACTCGTTGTACAACGAAATAAGTAAATCAAATAATTTGACAATTCAAAGGCTTCCTTTACCAGGATACAGATTAGCTGGCTGTTTTTCAAGGAGTTCCTTGCGGGGTGGGGGAGTGGTCATGTATATAAAAAACAGTATTCCATTTGAGTCCACAGACGTATCACGGCACTGCACTGAACAGACATTTGAATGTTGTGCGGGGGCAGTTGAATTTAGTGAAACTAAACTTCTACTTGTTGTTTGTAGGTCCCCTAACTCTGACTTGAGAGCATTTCTGCTCAAGCTAGAGAGGGTTCTTGCTTCACTTTATAGGAAGTACCAGAAATTATTGTATGTGGTGACTTCAGTGTAACTTTTGTATTTGATGGTGCAAGAAAAAGGATGTTGGTAGTCCTAAATTCATATGACCTGATGTAGACTATGTATTTTCCAACTAGGGTGCAGGGGAACAGTAGCACAGCCATAGACAATATTTTTATTCATTCTTCTTTACTAAGTGGGCATTCTATTAGTAAAAGGGTGAATGGCCTTTCAAAACATGATGCACAAATTTTAAGACTAAAAGGCTTTTGTACTCAAACAAATGTCACATATAATTATAAACTATGTAGGAAAGTTAATCCAACAGCAACAGAGAGTTTTTTAAATCTCGTCAAGGAACGACTGTGGCAGAATGTTTATAATGCTTCCCATAACACATTTATCATGGTATTTGAGAGTTGCTTTCCATTAGAACGTTCTAGACGGGTTACTAGCAGTAAAAGGCCGCCCTGGCTGACTAGTGGGATAAGGATATCATGTAGAACAAGGCGGGAATTATATCAAAATGTTAGAAGTAGTCACAATCAAGCTGCAGTAGCCCATTACAAACAGTACTGTAAGGTGCTTAAAAATGTTACTAGGAAAGCAAAGAGTATGTGGTATGCAAATAGAATAGCTAATTCACAGGATAAAATTAAAACCGTAAGCTAGTGTCTTGTCAGCAGCACAAGGACGACAATATAAAGTCAGTTCATAGTAAAAACATTTATGTTACTTATAAATGATATATATATGAATAGTATTTAACAATCGTTTCTGAACATTGCTGTTGAATTAAATAAAAATTTAGTTTCTAAAGGGAACCATACAATTCTCTTGGCAAATGCCTTTCCGAGATTGACGTCTGAAATACTCCTCTGTGATACAGACAAGGGGGAGACTGAGACAATAATTAAATCACTGAAGACTAAGGACTCTCATGGATATGATGGAGTGCCTAGCAGAATATTAAAGTACTGTGCTGCACATGTTAGCCCTGTGTTTAACCATATTTGTAATTTTTCCTTTAGGAATGGTCAGTTTCCTGAACTGTTAAAGTACTCAGAAGTAAAGCCGCTTTATAAAAAGGGAGAAAGGGATAACGTAGACAATTTTAGACCTATTTCTACGCCATCAGTGTTTGCTAAAGTTATTGAAAAGCCTATGTATGTAAAGATAATTTATCATTTCATACCACATAAATTTCCTATCAAATGTACAGTTCGGCTTTAGAAGTCGTTTAACAACTGAAAATGCTATATTCTCTTTTCTCTGTGAGGTACTGGACGGGTTAAACGAAAGTTTTCGAACGCTAGGCGTATTTTTTTGATTTAACTAAGGGACTTGATTGTGTTGATCACAAAATATTGCTCCAGAAGTTGGACCATTACAGAATACGGGGAGTAACTCGCAATTGGTTCACCTCTTACTTTAGCAACAGACAGCAAAAGGTCATTATTCACAGTATTGAGAATGGCTGTGATGTGGGGTCTGAGTGGGGTACAGTCAAATGGGTGTGCCCAGGGATCAGTGTTGGGGCCACTCCCGTTCCTTAATTATATAAATGATATGCACTCTAGTATTATGGGTAACTCTAAAATATTTTTGTTTGCTGATGACACTAGGTTGGTAGTAAAGGATAGTGTGTACAACATCGGCTCAGTTTCAAATAGTACAGCCGGCCGAAGTGGCCGTGCGGTTAAAGGCGCTGCAGTCTGGAACCGCAAGACTGCTACGGTCGCAGGTTCGAATCCTGCCTCGGGCATGGATGTTTGTGCTGTCCTTAGGTTAGTTAGGTTTAATTAATTCTAAGTTCTAGGGGACTAATGACCTCAGAAGTTGAGTCCCATAGTGCTCAGAGCCATAGTGCTCAGAGCCAGTACAGTTCATGACATAAGTTCTTGGCTTGTAGAAAACAAAATAACACTAGATCACAATAAGACTCAGTTTTTACAGTTTCTAACACACAATTCAACAAAACCTGACGTTTTAATTTCACAGAATGGGCATACGATTAGTGGAACTGAACAGTTCTAGGTGTTCAGGTAGATAGTAAACTGTCGTGGAAAGCCCACATTCAGGATCTTGTTAAAAGACTTAATGCTGCCATTTTTACTATTCGAATGGTCTCTGAAGTGATCTACTTTGCTTATTTTCATTCGCTTGTGTCGTAGGGTATTATGTTTTGGGGTAACTCTTCCCATTCTAGAAGGATATTTTTGGCTCAGAAATGGGCGGTTCGGGCAATAAGTGGTGTAGTATATATATATATATATATATATATATATATATATATATATATATTACTTATTGTCATTTCTAGTTAACAATATTAGCTTGTTCCCAAGAATAAGCAGCTTTCACTCAGTTAATACGCGGCAGAAATCAAACCTGCATTTGGATCGGACTTCCTTAACTTCCGTGCAGAAAGGTGTGCAGTATACTGCTGCATTCATTTTCAATAAGCTACCACTAGATTTCAAAAACCTTACCAGTAATCCATGCGCTTTCAAATCGAAACTGAAGAGTTTCTTCATGGGGCACTCCTCCTATTCTGTCGAGGAGTTCCTTGAAAAATTAAGCTGATTCTTGTTGTAGTGTTGATTGCGTTTACTCAAACTTATGGCTTGACTTTTTTCGGGTTCATAAACCTTTTATTTTATCTGTTATTACTTTTATGTTGTAATTTCATGGACTGACACGTTGCCTGACCTTGGAAATTTGCTCCTCAATTTGGTCCTAAGGAAATTGACGTGTAAATAAAAAAAAAATGTGGATATGTTTGTCTTTCTCACGAGTCAGTTAACAGAAGAAATTTGTTCTCTTGTACGTAGGGCTTCATCATATCATTCAAAATATTTTTAAGTTTCTCAGGTTTTGACGAAGGACTGACGACATTGCTATATACTGCAGCGTCTCGTCCACCATCTTGTGAATTCTCGGTCTAAATGAGCACGTACTGTATTGTAGGTATACCTAAACAGTTGGCAATAATTTCCCAGAAAGGGGTACTTTGTTCATGTTTCGATTTATTTCCAGTGTAAGTAATATTTTACATTTGCATTTAATTGATGATCCATCACCTAGGTAACTGAATGGATCATTTCTCTTTTTTTTTCTGTTTTTTACTAATCGTACTAGTATATACTTACGATTTTACAATCAAATAAAAACTTTAAAAATTTTAGACTGAAAAAATAAGAAAAATTTAAGTAAAGATCATTTGACTAGGAGGAAAAAAAGAAGAAAACAGAATAGAATATGTGCGTGCCATTCCAAATGTGAGGATCTCAGTAGTACATTTTGAGTCATTCGCGTCTGCATGGCATACTGACATCTAGTTCTAGTGATTTACTGACCGTAGGGAAGCATCTACGAGTGAGAGTTCAGTCGCTACCTTTGGTCTGTCTTCTTTGCCCTCCTATTCTTTGTGCTATCGCATTCTAATTTAATTGAAGTCATTGTATCGTTCTGTGTGTGTGATTGGACAATTTCATTTATATACACTCCTGGAAATGGAAAAAAGAACACATTGACACCGGTGTGTCAGACCCACCATACTTGCTCCGGACACTGCGAGAGGGCTGTACAAGCAATGATCACACGCACGGCACAGCGGACACACCAGGTACCGCGGTGTTGGCCGTCGAATGGCGCTAGCTGCGCAGCATTTGTGCACCGCCGCCGTCAGTGTCAGCCAGTTTGCCGTGGCATACGGAGCTCCATCGCAGTCTTTAACACTGGTAGCATGCCGCGACAGCGTGGACGTGAACCGTATGTGCAGTTGACGGACTTTGAGCGAGGGCGTATAGTGGGCATGCGGGAGGCCGGGTGGACGTACCGCCGAATTGCTCAACACCTGGGGCGTGAGGTCTCCACAGTACATCGATGTTGTCGCCAGTGGTCGGCGGAAGGTGCACGTGCCCGTCGACCTGGGACCGGACCGCAGCGACGCACGGATGCACGCCAAGACCGTAGGATCCTACGCAGTGCCGTAGGGGACCGCACCGCCACTTCCCAGCAAATTAGGGACACTGTTGCTCCTGGGGTATCGGCGAGGACCATTCGCAACCGTCTCCATGAAGCTGGGCTACGGTCCCGCACACCGTTAGGCCGTCTTCCGCTCACGCCCCAACATCGTGCAGCCCGCCTCCAGTGGTGTCGCGACAGGCGTGAATGGAGGGACGAATGGAGACGTGTCGTCTTCAGCGATGAGAGTCGCTTCTGCCTTGGTGCCAATGATGGTCGTATGCGTGTTTGGCGCCGTGCAGGTGAGCGCCACAATCAGGACTGCATACGACCGAGGCACACAGGGCCAACACCCGGCATCATGGTGTGGGGAGCGATCTCCTACACTGGCCGTACACCACTGGTGATCGTCGAGGGGACACTGAATAGTGCACGGTACATCCAAACCGTCATTGAACCCATCGTTCTACCATTCCTAGACCGGCAAGGGAACTTGCTGTTCCAACAGGACAATGCACGTCCGCATGTATCCCGTGCCACCCAACGTGCTCTAGAAGGTGTAAGTCAACTACCCTGGCCAGCAAGATCTCCGGATCTGTCCCCCATTGAGCATGTTTGGTACTGGATGAAGCGTCGTCTCACGCGGTCTGCACGTCCAGCACGAACGCTGGTCCAACTGAGGCGCCAGGTGGAAATGGCATGGCAAGCCGTTCCACAGGACTACATCCAGCATCTCTACGATCGTCTCCATGGGAGAATAGCAGCCTGCATTTCTGCGAAAGGTGGATATACACTGTACTAGTGCCGACATTGTGCATGCTCTGTTGCCTGTTCTATGTGCCTGTGGTTCTGTCAGTGTGATCATGTGATGTATCTGACCCCAGGAATGTGTCAATAAAGTTTCCCCTTCCTGGGACAATGAATTCACGGTGTTCTTATTTCAATTTCCAGGAGTGTACAATCCAGTTATCTAATGGTACTGTTTCACCGCTATAGCTGTTACGGATTTAACGTGCCTTTTTAGGGCATACAATGACATGTTTATAGATAGTTATAATGTACAGATATTATTTCTTGATGTCCTCTAATTTGGGAATTGTTAGTCGTCAGTCTGCCAGTGTTGTGTGCCCCATTTCGCTTCCACTGTAACACTCATTGTGGGGACACTATTTTAAAACGCAAATTATGGTCAGAAAAGGAGGGAAAAAGGTTTTGAAAATACATACAAAAAGATGCAAAAAAGATGCTGATGAAATTACTTCATCTGGGTTTAAACCAGCTACATTAACTTTCTTTGTCGCATTTGCAGGATTCTGCCATACTGGGCTTGGTTCTGTTAAACTGGATTGCAAACACCATTTTGATGTTTATGACACTAAGTCGCTGGCGCTTTGAGCTCAATAGCTCCTTATGTATGGAGAAACGTCTCTCTACAGAAATCTATGGAGCATATTTTGCCAACACCCGTAAAGAAAGTCCAGTCTAAGTTACATAGGTTTCCACATCTGAATTGTTCTTCAAATTTAATTCGAATATGTCTTGGCAAATCCATCAAGGATGTCCCTAACACATATCAACTTCTTTCGCTGATCCTCCTCCTCCATACCTTCTTCTTTCAAACTCTGAATCACATCAAGCAAATAATTCTAGCACTACACTGCAAAATGTTCCAACTCTAGATATTTCTTGTTGACTAATTGCTGGACCTTCTTGATAGTTGCTACGCGCATTGATTCTAGAGCACATATGAAGTATTTGATTTTATCAAAGTTTTCGCACAAGAAAACTGTTGATCTTTTCCAAGTATCCGACCTTGTCATGACAGAAAACTATGGAAGGTGGAACCCTGTCATTTCTTGAACAAAACCTGACGACGACTGGTAGCCTTTACCAACATTTTTTTCAGCAGCAATGAAGTCATTTACCCTGCAGTAATTCTCCCCGATGTTTTCGCAAATACGGTGTAGATCGTGTGCAATATATGTCACATGGTTGAAGTTGGGGTATGTGTCCTTCAATTGTCGAAAAGTCGAAAGTATAGCTGCCCCCTGACCACAGGTTCATACATCAGTCGTTGAATGATTGCGTTCCGAGTAGGCATTTGTCATCTCCAATTAGTATATTTTAAGAGGCATGGGTTTTTCCCATTTATCAAATGACGGAAAAACCAACATATTCAAAATATAACGTTGCAGTTCCTCAATAGTTTCAGCTGAAACGAATCCCACTTCATGTTTTCCGACCTCCTCTTCTATTTTCTCTAAAGCGTTCACATAAATTGGTTGTATGTAACATTCTTTCAGAGTGCCCTCATCCAGTATAGACCTTTGTGTGAAATTCCTGACTGGATTATTTTTGTTTTATTATGTCTGTAGTTGACGGAACAAAAGCAGTTTTGTTTATTATGTCCAGTACTGACAATAAAGCAATATGAAACAATTATTTTAACCACTGTATAAAGAACCATTTCTTTAAACTGCTGGTACCATCGTCGAATTCTGTGAGCCTACTCTCGGTGAAAATCACGCTACACCGTTGTAATTGAAATGCACCACCGAAACGGAGAACGCAAAACGCCTTCGCTGCTATATTATAGCTAAATCGACTCATCGCCCACTGGTCGATGATACAGCTAACTCGACTCAACGCTCACTGAGCGATGAACAAGCGAGATAGCGAGCTGCTATCTCGCTAACTGCGCGGGAGACCCCTACTTGTAACCACGTGAACCAACAACTGACAACTGGCGCTAACGTGAATTATTAGTTCCGATGCGTAAGTTAAAATTCATCTTAAGTCTCTGCCTTTATTTAGTAGAACATTATTGTCTTCTGAAATCGAATGGATCTTTTCGAAACTCCCTGTATATTCGGACCTGTCCCCTCCTCATCCCACAATTTTTTGTATATCCACGCTACAACCGATTTATGTTAGCAAGAAACAGCAACGCGGCATATGAGTAAAACACAACACTGCCAGTATTTGTCTATCGCTGACCATGAATTTGTTCATCTTCACTGTTTCGCAATCCAATAATTTCAGAATCTTAAACATGGCTGTAAACGGCAACGGTAAAGCGATAGTCTTGGAAAAAAGAAAAAACCAACCAAACAGTTGCATAACACGCGCTATGGTTGGCTGTTTTTTCATTCTTTCCCAAGCGAATTACACACACCAAAAAATAATTAACGTACAGTATTAAAATTTCGGGAATACATTTGTCTAGGTGGCATGTTAATGTGACTAACATTGCAATATCACACTTTAATGTAAGCGCGGGATCAGACATTGCAAATATGTAATGCTGGTACTTTAATAGCCGGTGTAACCACCAGAATGTTGAACTCAAGCACGTAAACTTGCATGTATTGTGTTGTACAGGTGATGGATGTCAGTTTGCTGGATGGAGTTCCATGCCTGTTGCACTTGGTCAATCACTACAGGGACGGTTAATGTGGTTTGTGGATGACGCTGGAGTTGTTGTCCAATAATGGCCCATATGTTCTCGATTCGAGACAGAGCTGGTGATCGAGTAGGCAAAGGCAACACGTCGACACACTGAGGAGCCTGCTGGGTTATAACAGCGGTATGCGGGCGAGCGTTAGCCCTTTGGAAAATACCCCCAGGATGCGATTCATGAATGGCACCACAAGAAGTCGAATCACCAGATTGACGTACAAAGCAAGGCTACAGGGCACGCGGGACAACCACGACAGTGCTCCTGTTGTCATACGAAATCGCACCTCAGACCATGACTCCAGATGTAGGTCCAGTATGTCTAGCACACAGACAGTTTGGTTAGAGACCCTCAACTGGGCTCTTTCTAACCAACACATGAACATCACTGGCACCAAAGCAAAACCAGTTTTCATCAGAAAAAAAACAGACCTTGTAAGGTGCGGTTTGATTTTTCTAGAACTGTGTAAGGTGAAATGACAAGTTTAAAGTCGCAATATTTCTCACAAAATTACAGCTTTTACACAGTTTACAACTCGCCAACATAAAAACAGCGCAATGGATAACGCATCTTGCCAACATCAGAAAGTGAAATGATTTTATACACAACAATGTCAAATATTAACTCTCTGAAAGATCATTAATCCTAAGCACAATGTTATGAAAGTTTAATTGGAAGTTTCTTTACATTAATCCTAAGCACAATAATACTAAAGTTTCATTGAAAGTTTCTTTACAAAATTGTTCCTACAAATACGTTATGATGTTGGTCAGTACTACGAAAATCGTCCGATTCCGGTTCAAAGTTCGGTACTATTTAAGATGACAAGCAAGTCTACGGTGGATGGTTAGTTAAGTGACAAATCTGAGCGCAAGATTACCCAAGGCCGCTCGAGTTTACAGTGGACTCAAGCTGGTGAACCAACAACATTTATGCCTCTGCACGCGGTATTTACCTTAAGCTGAGATGTGCTACTGTCTGCAAAGCCGCTCTCTCCCACTGAAATTCCTAAAAAACTAATCTGGCCTTTGCTGAACTTTCCAGCAGAAACTTTCCCGTTGTTTTCTGATATGCGAGAAAACACGTGCTCAGCCCTAGTCTTTATGTGGCGATATACACGTCATGGTTGGAGCAGCGTGCATAATTATAGTGCCCTCTCAGTTCTCGCGAGAACAATTAAGTAATTTGGCTGGTTCGTTTCTCCACAGTTGCAGCTAAACGTTGCTACAGCTAATTTCTAGCTGAGCGCAGCCACTGTGAATGCAGTGTCCACACAGATTTCTTCTCTGCGTTGTATGGACCGTTAAGCCCTCCGTTCTGCACTTGACGCCAGTTCAGAGAAGAGACCTCTCAAAATTTCTCTCTTGTCCTACTCATGGCAGAACTACCTCCCTCCACTTGGGTTCCTTTTTCACGCCAAAGCTTTCTTCGACCAATAGGAGCATTCATCTTATTTTGTAGAAACTCTCTGTACCAATCGCAATGTCCCTTCTGTCAACTGCATCGAAACTTCAGTATATTTCTTCTTCTTAGTGCGTTTCCGCCAATCGGACGTTTTGTTCCCATTCTAGACGCCTAGAGTACATTGACCTTTCCGTGTGTCGCACTCGCTGGACGAAAATGCGTCACTGGCTTTTGTTTGTATCCCGTTGGAATTCTGAAACGCAGCTTTCTAAAGCTTTTTTTTTTCCTTTGCGCAGAGGTGCCACTACACGCGTCCTCCGGCCCAAATCACCTGGCCCAGGGTCGCTGACCTTCCTCCAGCCACCCCTTTAAGTAGATTCTGTTGTAACTCCCACAGCACAGCTTCGCTACACCGTTGTGGGGCTGGCTTTTCAAAACTAAAAGCGACTCGCGTTCCCTGTTCCACCTTCCGCTCAAAGACATGCATTGTATAGGAACGGTGTGTTAATTGCCATCAATTGGCTCTCATCCCTTTTTGCATTAGATACTGATAGACAAATGTTCTCATAACCGCCGAATTATGTTAGGTGTCATCTCCACCCTCTCGTTGCGATATGTAAAGATCTCATGTAAGGTGAAAATCTGACCATTTATTCTGCCACCTTATAACCTAAAATCTACCCTCCAGCGAGCTCTATCTTGACACATCTGAAGTAGCTAATGGCGGTGGTTTGGGGTCAGTGGAATGTATGCTACAATAGTTTCTCTCAGAGCTGCTGTTGAAGTAACCGATTTGTACCAGCTCGTTGCGTCACAGTCATGCTAAATGCTGCTTAAATTGCTGCTGCAGGTACCAAAGCCATACGCCGAAAACTATGGTCTTCCGCCTCGGTAAAGGCATTCGTGACTAGCATCAACTCACGACGTCCAATCCCAAAACTGACTAACGCTCACGTCTGTCACAGTGCCTATTTAAAGCAAACCTGATTTGCGTCCTCATAGTAGCGCTGCTAGCGCCACTCTTACGCCACTGGGGCGAAATTTGAATAGACAACATCTTTCAGATGTAGAAACCCACAGAACTCTTTCCCGGTGTTGCGACTTTTTTTCCTGTCAATGTATTTCATTTTCAATTGTTGTACGAAAGATCGTTTCAAATGTTCTTTTTTTGCCAGACATTCTGGCAGTGGCACAGTTTGCATAAGGGGCGATCAAAAAGTTTCCATTCGAAGGCCGTACGGTCCTGAACAGGTATGACACTCACGTAAAATCGCCGTGAGCACTGAGGCAATCATCCCACCAACGCATCAGGTTGAAGATACCGGCTCCTGCTGCGTGAAGAAGTCGATAACTGTCTGCTGCGCATCCTCGTCCGACAGGAATCATCGACCCTTCAAGGCCTTTTTTTTAAGTGACTGAAGGCGAGATAATCGTATAGGGAGAGAGCAGGACTGTAGGGACAGTACTCGAATGTCTTCCTTGGCGTGACTTCTGCTTTCTGATATTTGCGATATAGGGACATGCATTATCATGAACCAGCACCACCCCTTGACGCAATTTTCACTCCACAGTGGTGGCTTCCGACAGATACGCTGCCCCATACACATTGTTCACTCTCCTATAGACTCCTACCGGTGTTAATCCTTTGGCAGCCAAGAAAAGAATAAATAGCAACTTGGTCCTGTTTGGACGCATTTGGTAGTGACGTCCTCAAAGTTCACGTTCCAGCAGTTAACGCACGAACGCCGGGGTGATACTAGTCCCTTCCCTAACTGTCGGTATTTATACACCCGCATCGGATTCGCGCTACGTTGCATATACGCTGCAGCAACGCCCTCAAACTGTAACATTATGATCGCCCCTTATAATTCCAGGGGTATTCCTGATGATATTGGCTGAAAAACGATGGCAGTATTGCAGAAGCAGTCGTAGCTTCCGGTTTATAGTACAGTTCCTGAAGAAATAGTTTGTGTATTATTGACAGGACGTCGACTAGAGGATACCACAACCGTCGCTTAGCGAACCATTACGTTCATGATCTTCACATTCAGAAACTGAGTCTTCGCTATGAGAAGTGATTATAATCGCTTTTATCTCTGCATTAGTTAGTAATTTGTTGATCATGGAGAGTATTCACGAAGTTACAAAATTACAACAGTCGAGTATCCCAAAGAATTCTCCGCCAGCTGGATTTCATGTGAGCAATAATAAAAAGCAAGTTAGTTATTGAAAACTGACGCGTTATTATATGAGACTAAATTCCTTGATTAGATACAAATGCAACATGGCAGCAAATGATACAGTTGCGGACGGTAAAGTAAAAAGATTTCTGTTTGCGTTATACATAGCCAAACACTACATACATAACAACTACTAATTTGGATGAAGCCCGTTTAAAAATCAATAACATTTCTGAGCTACAAGCCGCTCTAAAAACTAAAGAGAAAATTAGTAAATTTCACAAGTACGTCTGATTTTACAAAAAAAAAAAAAAAAAAAAAAAAAAAAAAAAAAAAAAAAAAAAAAAAAAAAAAAAAGAATGAAACCATACTGCTTTTGGGTCATATAAACGCGAACAGAACAGCAGGCCATATGCTCATCTTTTGTCAATAGAACGTATATGAACTACGTGTTAATTTTTAGTGACTGGGCATTTTTATAATTTTGCTATGGCGGTTGGATAAGAGACTGATCTAGTATTCACTTTGCGTCTTACTGTTTGGGCATCGTAGAACACAAACATCTTTTTGAAGCAGCTCAGACTTGTTCTTTTGGACAGTGTGATTGCATTGTCGGTTTTAAAATTACTTCAAGTAAGTGGTCAAGTTTACCGAATGACTTAAACTGTACTAAGGCTCATGGAACTCTGCTCTCTGTGCTAGTGAACATTGCCATACCGTAATTAAAACTCGGTTACGACATATCAGAACTTTAATATATTTGGAGTATTAACTGAACAATAACATTTTTTGGCCCAGCAAGTTTGCGAGACAGATTAAGTGAAACGATCCATCTCATCTCAAAAACTCAAAATTTGTAAGACTATCATTATCAATAGCAATGAGAATTACTGAAGGCTAAAATTAGAACATCTGAGTTATTCCAATATGAACATTCTTTTCATAATAGAATTGGCGTACTGTATTGATCCAGACCAATCTTAGTTTACACATGGGGTGTGAAATAGTCATGGATGATCCCTCATTTGCAGTTTGATCGCTGGAGCAAAAACTGTAACGCTTCAAATTAGAGACGCTCGATGATCTATAACAATCACAAAATATCAATACCAGATGTTTTATTTTCGACGTATCGATATCGATACTAAAGTGACGTCTATGTTGAAGACAAAAGATCGACCATCGTCCACGCTAACTGCCGCAGATATTGTATATGGGGCAGATGTTTGTGATATTCTGAGGTTTATAGAAATTGATACTCGTGAAATTCGCATAAAAATACGTTGTAAAGTAATTCCGATAATTAGTATGTTGAAAATAAAAATGTGAGGCGTGCAAGCAATACAGACTACTGGAGGCAGTCTGAAGAGGTAACATTGTAACAGAAATCAAAACGGACATATATGTTCACTTATTTGCCACATGAACGTTGATCGGTTGCAGATTCAAAGACAAACTGTTTCAACTTACTTTAACACATTTAAGGCAATCAAAACCGTTAAGGATTTACTGGCAGCTGTTAAAACGGAGTCGATGAGGATGGACAACACTTTTATACATTACAGGAAAACAGAAAAATCAAACTTGATTTGTAGAATTTACATTATAATGTAGGACAAGAAAAGAGTAAGTTGCAACCTGGAACAGAAACGGATCAACCATGAAAATTCAATTATTACCTGAGAGATCGCCTTCTAGACCTTCAACAAGATTCATTAGAAGTATGGGATCATATAGAAGTTTTATCTAACCAAAAATGCATTTAGGTATTGGAGCTGTACAGCAACGTCGTCAGCATCTGAAAGACTATTATTAAATGCAGGACCTGTGTTAACAATGAAATAGACTGAAAGGAAAACTTCTCTCAAAAATGTTATTTCTAATGTCTCTGTATAGGATGGAACAGGTAATGTAATTTCTATGTTTATTGCCTTAATTGACAGTTCCTTTGACTCTTGACAGAATATTTTATATACTATGAATGAAAAATACACGGCACTGGTGCAATATTCCACAACATTTATTATTTTATAAACTGCTTTCGAGCTGTTATTCCATCATCAGGTACAAAGATGTGTGGCCGAAAATTGGTTAGTAAAATAATAAATATTGTAGAATTTACAGTAGTATCGTGTACTTTCATTCATGTTGAATTTATTGACTAATAAATCTGATGGTAGATATATGAGTTCGCATGTTGCTTTCTACAGTGTTCCATAAATTCTACATTTAACTTCGATATTAATAACAACGACATAGTTGGGAGGCTATTATCAGCTATCGATGTTTCTTATGCGTCGATGATGAATTCGTAATCAGCATCGATGATCTGTCAACATTGAACATTCGTAGTTCAAACATATCCCACATGGAAAATGGGTAATTATGTAGCTAATTTGTTGCTGGAAGCGTATTTACAGCCTCCCCCCTCTACTAATGGCCGACAGAGTCTCAAAACTGGATTCTGGTTTTCAATGGTAGTTATCGATGTACTCTGTTACCGCTTGGTTGATGTCTCCACTTGTAATTTGGATGTCTCTCGTTTCAGTACAGTAGTTCTTGGCGATCTAAACAATGTTTTAGAAATCTTATTTGCCCATCTCATAATACAGTAGAGCTATTGGAGTGAGTTAACGAGTTCAGAAACACTTGTCGTGACTTCTGATTACTGGCTCTGAGCGTTACTCGTTCCACTGCGAAAGTCTGCTATACCAACCGACTGCTGAGTGACCCTGGAGAACGACATTCATCGTCCCACTATGAGATACGCGGCCTTTGGAGTCGGCCTGAGAACTTGGAGATAGATACATCGACGGAACTGTCGACCATGCTTATAATGGGATGAGACCAATCCTGGATGCTGTCTCGGTGTTGAAAACCAGTCACTTCGCTGTACGGTGTCCAGTTTGCCATATGAGAATCCATCATACCGGTTTCCTTTTGGGAGACGCTCTTTCATAGAAGCACCCAGATAGGGATGTGATCAGTTACATGTAAATCGCCAACCGCTTCGCAGTGAATGGGATCTGAAAGGGCACAGGAGCACCATATGATATCAGTTGTGCGTAATCCCATTGCACTGCAAATGAGCATGCTGCCTCACGTAATCACGAGACACTGCTCTTTTTACAAAATGATGCCCTCAACACGACTCTTTGGGTACATTTTCATAGATTCTCGTTGTATATTCAGCACATCTCCTACAATTCTGAATGGTTGGGGGAGAAGTGAAATAAGGTCATATGGAGACTCCATACATCGCTTCATTGGGTAGAGTGCTTACAACATTGCTTTCCTCCTGCTGCGCAGACGGCGCAGTAGTGGAGGGAACAACACTAGTGGTGGGCGTTCAATCGCGGACGGGACACCGCGGAAGGGAAAGTGTTATTCTACAGCTAAAGCCTTCACGCAAACGCCTATCTCGCAGAACTTAAAAGCTGCGGTTAGCGTGTCTGCAAACGATCATATTAACAGGTTATGCCAGTACGACAAATAATTCGACAAGTCAGTCACTCACTATTAAAACCACAATGATTAACAAGATTACACTGAAACTGCAACAGAAGGAGCGATTTATTTTCACCTGATTTATAAACTTTTCGCTTCTCTTCTCTCCAGGCTAAAATTAGTTTCTTTTCCCAAAACACAGAGATAGTACATCATTTCATCTCATTAACACGCTAATGCAATTGCGACAAAATCCTGAAACGTTCTGCTATTAAACATACAACTGAGGTCTAGTCAGGTCAGTGACTTACGAAAAACTCATCTTCAGTACAAAAATAAAAGGGTAATCCCTTTACTTATGTTGCTACAAACCAATACTAATTCTCGTTTCACCAGCTATTGATGGGCCTTAAAATAATTACATTATTTCACTGAAAAACTCTGTAGTTATTTTTAAATCAAAGTAGACAAAAAGACGTTGTACATGTTAACTATATGACAAAATACTCTTCACTTTGCATGCTATCATTTGCGGAAATCTCATTTTGGTATCTCCAAGTGCTTATGACAGGGGTTACAATCTTTTAGCTGCACATACTCTATACAGGATATACACTCCTGGAAATGGAAAAAAGAACACATTGACACCGGTGTGTCAGACCCACCATACTTGCTCCGGACACTGCGAGAGGGCTGTACAAGCAATGATCACACGCACGGCACAGCGCACACACCAGGAACCGCGGTGTTGGCCGTCGAATGGCGCTAGCTGCGCAGCATTTGTGCACCGCCGCCGTCAGTGTCAGCCAGTTTGCCGTGGCATACGGAGCTCCATCGCAGTCTTTAACACTGGTAGCATGCCGCGACGGCGTGGACGTGAACCGTATGTGCAGTTGACGGACTTTGAGCGAGGGCGTATAGTGGGCATGCGGGAGGCCGGGTGGACGTACCGCCGAATTGCTCAGCACGTGGGGCGTGAGGTCTCCACAGTACATCGATGTTGTCGCCAGTGGTCGGCGGAAGGTGCACGTGCCCGTCGACCTGGGACCGGACCGCAGCGACGCACGGATGCACGCCAAGACCGTAGGATCCTACGCAGTGCCGTAGGGGACCGCACCGCCACTTCCCAGCAAATTAGGGACACTGTTGCTCCTGGGGTATCGGCGAGGACCACTCGCAACCGTCTCCATGAAGCTGGGGTACGGTCCCGCACACCGTTAGGCCGTCTTCCGCTCACGCCCCAACATCGTGCAGCCCGCCTCCAGTGGTGTCGCGACAGGCGTGAATGGAGGGACGAATGGAGACGTGTCGTCTTCAGCGATGAGAGTCGCTTCTGCCTTGGTGCCAATGATGGTCGTATGCGTGTTTGGCGCCGTGCAGGTGAGCGCCACAATCAGGACTGCATACGACCGAGGCACACAGGGCCAACACCCGGCATCATGGTGTGGGGAGCGATCTCCTACACTGGCCGTACACCACTGGTGATTGTC
This sequence comes from Schistocerca americana, assembly GCF_021461395.2. Classification (NCBI taxonomy): domain Eukaryota; kingdom Metazoa; phylum Arthropoda; class Insecta; order Orthoptera; family Acrididae; genus Schistocerca; species Schistocerca americana. The sequence goes on from NC_060120.1 coordinate 386,889,322, forward strand.
GAGGGGACACTGAATAGTGCACGGTACATCCAAACCGTCATCGAACCCATCGTTCTACCATTCCTAGACCGGCAAGGGAACTTGCTGTTCCAACAGGACAATGCACGTCTGCATGTATCCCGTGCCACCCAACGTGCTCTAGAAGGTGTAAGTCAACTACCCTGGCCAGCAAGATCTCCGGATCTGTCCCCCATTGAGCATGTTTGGGACTTGATGAAGCGTCGTCTCACGCGGTCTGCACGTCCAGCACGAACGCTGGTCCAACTGAGGCGCCAGGTGGAAATGGCATGGCAAGCCGTTCCACAGGACTACATCCAGCATCTCTACGATCGTCTCCATGGGAGAATAGCAGCCTGCATTGCTGCGAAAGGTGGATATACACTGTACTAGTGCCGACATTGTGCATGCTCTGTTGCCTGTGTCTATGTGCCTGTGGTTCTGTCAGTGTGATCATGTGATGTATCTGACCCCAGGAATGTGTCAATAAAGTTTCCCCTTCCTGGGACAATGAATTCACGGTGTTCTTATTTCAATTTCCAGGAGTGTATATTAAGTCCGGGAACACTTTAAATTATTTATTACACAAGAAGTAAACATTGTACAGATGCCATACATAATGCATTTTGAAGAGAAACTCTGAAAGTTGTTTTTTTTTTAACAAACATTCGATATACGAACCATGAGTGACCCGGAAGCCAATACAGTAATCCAGTTCTTGCTTCTTGCGTCGACTGTGGCAGTCGCTTCCCGTATTCTCTCCCGGAGCTCTGCTACTTCTACATCACGTGGTAGAGGCGATACATACACCAAATCTTTAATGTGTCCCCCTCGAAAAAAGCCACACGGAGTGAGATCTGGTGATCGGGGAGGCCATTTCATGAAACAGCTGTCCCCTTCTGTAGCACGGCCGATCCATCGATGCGGCAGCTCCGTGTTCAGGTACCCACGAACTTAACAGTGAGAATGGAGTGGAGCCCCATCCTCCTGAAAGATGAACGGAGAGTCCGATTGCATTGAGGCCTCAGCCATTGCTGCAACATGTCCAAGTAGGACTATCCAGTGACAGTGCTCTCACCTGTACAGTTTTCGACGTGACAAGGCACAAAAAACATTTACCTTTGGGGAATTTGTTGTGCCATTGGTAAATAGCCTTCCTTGTTGGTACCTTCTTACCGTACTTGGTCCTAAACATCCGTTGAACAGCTGTAGAACACTTGTTTTTGTCAAACTCCAACACACATAAAGCTCGCTCCGCACCATAACTCGCCATGTTTGCGACTAGCGCTATCTATCGGCAAATTACCAAACTACGCTGTGGCGGTATACATGAAAAGAAACTTTCAGGATTTCTCTTCTAAATGACATATGCATGATATCTGTACAATGTTTGGTCCTTGTGCAATAAATAATTGAAAGTGTTCCCAAACTTTTTGTACACCCTGTACTTAACACTAACATGTTGAGCAAAAAAAATGAGAGAGAGAGAGAGAATGAGAGAGAGAGAGAGAGAGAGAGAGAGAGAGAGAGAGATGGTTGGAGGTGTGATAGGAGTTTCAAAGTGAAAATATAAATTTTATCATTACTTTACATAAATGGAATTTTATAGAATTTTTTTTACAAGACGTGTGATAGACACTCACTTCTTGAGCCGCACTGATATTTGCTTTGGGCCGCATGTGACCCACAGTCCCTAGGCTAGAAACCTCTGGTTTGTGAGGTGTGGGGGATGTTACGAACGTTTCACGTTCACTGTACTTTTTGCGCGTACAACTGGAAGTGAGTGCACCATATAGAGTCCATTTCTTTGTGACTGGAGATAGACATAGACGTCTCAATTTTAAAGAAAAATTCCATATATTAGATACTTTTCAAACGCAGTATTGTATGACCAAACACGAACCAACCTCATAGCGACAACTATTTTTCATTATAAAGTATTCGAATTTCACGTAGTAGCTTACTTAATGTCGCAATGGCACAATAACTGTGACCATTAACGAAATGATAAGCAGTTCAGCATGAATCTGATGAGATTCGAGACAATCAAAATTATTCACCTTATAGTTTCTTTAATATCGTTTGAGAAAGACTGCAGAGCAGCAAGCGTGCACATACGTCCATTTCTGCAGCGCAGTCGAAGTGGGCAGTGAATGTTTCTCTCATAATGGACAAAATTTACACTCAGTGGGCAACAGAAAACTGAGACAGCCACCCCTTTGAAACAGAAGGGTGGACTCATCCAGTGCTGAGAACGAAAATGTATTTCTGCACAGGTGCCAGTTTATCTTGCACAAACTCTACCTAGCTCTAGAAAATAAATGCTACAATGTATTTCAGAATATGAGACTGCACTAATAACGCACTGTACTAGCATTTGGGACGATAGTGGCTCAAACTCCCATACGGTCACCTGGATTAATGCTTCGCGTGATTTCCTAAATTGCTAAATTCGAATGCCTGGACAGTTTCCTTAAAGGGCACGGTCAATTTTCTTCCCAATCACTCCACAATCTGAACTTGTGCTCCGTCTCTAATGACCTCATTATCGACGGGACGCTCTAGCTTGATCTGGTTTCTTTCTTTAAAAATCCACCAACTAAGTTCGTCAACCCAAGTTTATCTGACAGGAGAGGTCAAGTGACACCTCTGTTACAAGAGAACAGAAATCAGAGAGAGTTTAGCTCCTCAGGAGGTCAGGCCCTCTGGTGACAACAGCACAGTACGCTGACGATACATGGTTTCGTCGATTTTAATCTGGCTAGGTAGCCAGCAGTCACTGAGGCATCTAATACGATACAAAGTAGATCACAGGAGAGAGATATTCGCCGAAACCAATACTGAACTTTACAGATGAAAGGCCGAGAGTCTTTGCCACTAATGGCACTCACCATAGCGTTTTAACACTATATTGGTAACCTATTTTTCATTAGGGTCATTCAAAAAGAAATGCAAAATAAAAACTGTTGAAGGAATCATAATGCCATTGTCTACTGAAGAAGGTGTTGTACCTATAAGACCACTAAGGCCGCAAACACGCCGCTAGAAGGACGTAGGCGCAGACCCACGTGACGAGAGAGCGAGCACGTGGACGCTCCGACTGCCCACTGCACTCAGTTATGCTGGTAACAGAGGAATGGAGGCTTTAAAAGACGAGACATAGGTATAGTGCGTTTGTTGACAGCGGACGGAGTACGGGGAACGGGAATTAATCAAGACACGGCAGAACTGTACGGATAGAGCACTACATGTCCGTAGCAAGGATGAAGGCGTGACACAAGTGACTCGAGGAAAGACGGATGCTGTCGGAGACGCACGACCAGGATCGTCAAACCTCATTGCCGATACCGTTATCCAACAGGTGGAGCCCTCGTTGTTGAAGACCGGCGAGTTACGGTGGCAGCCGTTGTCCCAGGGATCCATATTTAGCAGTTATGTTCAACCGCTCGCTCGCAGAAAGATCCGCACCTAAAGATTGGAAAATTGCTCAAGTCACACCAATACCCAAAAAGGGAAATAGGAGTAATCCGCTGAATTACAGGCCCATTTAACTAACGTCCATTTGCAGTAGGATTTTGGAACATGTACTGTGTTCAAACATTACGAATTATCTCGAAGAAACACAACTAGCTCTTTATACTCATGAAGTAATGAGTGCTATCTACAGGGGATGTCAAATTGATTCCATATTTTTAGATTTCCAGAAGGCTTTCGATACCGTTCCTCACGAGCGTCATCTAACCAAACTGCGTGCCTATGGAACATCGCCTCAGTTGTGCGACTGGATTAGTGATTTCCTGTCAGAAAGGTCGCAGTTCGTAGTAATAGACCAAAAGTCATCGAGTAAAACAGAAGTAATATCCGGCGTTCCCCATGGAAGTGTTATAGGCCCTCTATTGTTCCTGATTATATTAACGACATAGGAGACAATCTGTGTAGCCCTCTTAATTGTTTGCAGATGATGCTGTCATTTACCGACTTGTAAAGTCATCAGATGATCAAAACGAATTACAAACTGATTTAGATACGATATCTCTATGGTGCGAAAAGTGGCAATTGACCCTGAATAAATCAAAGTGTGAAGTTATTCACATGAGTACTAAACGAAATCCGCTAAATTTCGATTAAGCGATAAGTCATACAAACCTGAAGATTGTAAATTCCACTAAATACTTAGGGATTACAATTACAAATAACCTAAATTGGAACTATCACATAGATAGTGTAGAGCAAACCAAGACAGCGATTCATTGGCAGAACACTTAGAAGGTGCAACAGGTCTACTAAAGAGGCTGCTTACGCCACGCTTGTCCGCCCTATTCCTGAGTACTGTTGTGCGGTGTGGGATCCGCATCAGGTGGGACTGACGGATGACATCGGAAAAGTTCAAAGAAGGGCAGCTCGTTTTGTATTATCGCGAAATAGGGGAGATAGTGCCACAGACATGATACGTGAATTGGAGTGACAATAATTAAAACAAAGGCGTTTTTCGTAGCGAACGGGATCTTCTGATGAAATTTCAATCACCAGTTTTCTCCCCCAATTGCGAAAACATTCTGTTGGCATCCACCTACATAGAGAGAAATGATAAAATAAGAGAAATCAGGTCTCGCACAGAAAAATTTAAGTGCTCGTTTTTCCCGCACGCCATTCGAGAGTGGAACGGTAGACAGTTTGGAGGTGGTTCACTGAGCCCTCTGCCAGGCACTCTATTATGAATAGCAGAGTAATCACATAGATGTAGAGTGTCGGTACTGCAATGGGCATTCAGTGCTCTCCATGTACTTGTGCCATTCTTCGATGAATTTCCGTTCCCCGCATATCTTCCGTTGTCATGACACGCACTACACCCGTTTGGTCTTCTTTTGAAGTGGACGGTCGACGAGTGTACGTTTTCGATGTGTCGTCATTTGGGTGTGCACCCATGTTCCTCTAGAGGTGTGTTTGGAGCCTCCACGCTGTTACAGGGATCACACTTCTTCCGTAGGTAATGGAATTATGATCCCTTCAGTGGTTTTCATTTTACGTCCTCTGCCTCTTTTCTTTTTGAATGACCCTAAGACCGAGAGTCTTTGCCACTAGAGGGCTCGGTATCAGAGTTAGAAGAGGTATCTGTACCTGCTGTAGAGGTATTAACATGATTCGCATGATGTATGGTGTAAGATGTCGTGGTCTCCTGACCTTCATTGCTTACATATTCCGCCCTCACAATCATATTCCGCACATCAAGATGCTTCATTGGAACCCAAACTCGATAAGATAAAGTCAATATTGTATGAATTCATGTAAACAATCTGCAAATAACTAATAAATCGCAAGTGCGCACCGTGGTTGAAATACTCGAGGCTGGCGTACACACACACATTCAAGACATGACGGTCACAGGAGCTTTTAGTTCGGGAGAGCAACCGTACGCCAAGAGGCCGGTCCCAACCTATCTTCGTCGGCCGGCGGCCGCCCATGGAATGGACAGCGTTTGCCCGAGTGAAAGGAAGAACGACGTCATGTTCGGTTTAAAAGCAAATTCCGCTACATTGTGTGGGAGCACCCAGCCTACGCATTCTTTACAAATAAAGCATGCAGTATCAGAGATTTTCACAGGGAGACAGCAAACACCAAACGCCGATGCTACAGATTTCCAGTTTGGTCGCCTTAAACGAAACGTCATTCTGCCGTTTTAGAAGAGCAATGCTGATTGGCAGACGATATTTCTGACGCCTTAAGCTGAAGGAGTAATGGAAGAGACCAAAAGATATACCCTTTCACGTCTGGCGTGGAGAGGGGCCGTTCCGTTGTCGCTCTTGGTGCGAGAACACGTAACGAGAGTGTGCGCTCTCGTACGTGTACTCAAAGAGCGAGGAACAAGTCTCTCCTCAGTACTTCACTGGGAGAGCACCTCTGTCGAGAGCGAATCGGAGTGCGACTCTATATTGAGTCCTTACGATTAAGCATTGTTCACTGTGTTGGCTGCCACACTTATTGTGCGGTGCGAATGGACAGAGTTATAGTTAAACGCCTGCGAGCGAATTTTTGAATGGCATCGCGGTGGACTGGTTATCGGACCGGTGTACCACGCCAATAGTTAGACTAGGGGCGAATAGGGGTCCTTGACTTCATCAAGGTGTAGGGAGAGTTTGATTGGCGAAGGTCAATCCAGATAGAACGAGAGATATCTTATTTGTCAGCAGCGAGCGGCGCAGACAGTAGTCATCGCAGCTTACGGTGTTGTGCGCTACAGCTCTTGTGAGCTCCATATTTGCTCCACAACAGTACACCTCACTGCATTTCACATGCGACAGCCTCGACTGTGCCTAGCAACATTCTAACAGGTAATTATTCAAGTTAAGTAGGCGCGGCTCTCAGCCATTCTGCCAAGTCAATAACAATGTTAAACTTTGTATAGAAATTTCATAGCGAATCCTATCCTTGAGAGGTAACTTCACATTCCGAAAAGAACCCGGAAATAACTTGTTCAGTTCATAACTAAAAGTGCCATTGTGATTTCTCAGAATTTAAAAAAAAAATAATTTTCGTTAGATTCATGTTTTTACACTAACTAGCACTACTCCAGTACCCAAGTATCCCACTAGTTGCGTAAGAAATTTTGTGAATTTTTGTGTCATTTCCTTACAGCGGACGACTCCAGAAGACATTTATTGATGAAAGTTTTTCAGGCATTTCTCTTTAGAACGTTAGGAGCGTCTGTCTGACTTCTGTAGTGGTGTGGGGTGGAAATTGCATCTTGCAGGAGCCACAGGGTAAAGGGTACATCTCAGATTAATCCGTTGCGCAGAATGACAGAATAGCACCTACACGCTCACAATGGCGACGAAGATGGCGGCGTGGTTAGTGTCCTCACAGGATTGCAGGAAGGCCTGTTAAGAGCAGGACAGAGTCGATGTTCAGGTCTTCGTTGTGTGAAGAATTTGTACCTTTGGTTGAGGCAGCATGGTGAATTGCAGTACGTAGGCGGCTAGGAGGACGGCCAATGGCTTGGTGTCCTCGCATGACTGCAGGAAGGTCTGCAGGGGCAGGAGGGAGTCGATGTCGAGGTCGTGCTGGCGCAGCACGTCGGCCAGTGTCTGGTGGTATAGCTCCAGCAGCCGCTGGCCGTGGACACGTCGCATGTCGCGCTCAGTGACTAAGTGCAGAAAGGGTACCACGTCGTGTGCTGGAGGCTCCAGGTGAAGTGTCTGGAAGTCCACGAACCGCACCGACAGCTCGCCCTTGGTGTCTTCCGCGAACAGCATATTGTTTACCCACAGGTCTCTGTGGCACAGCACGTTACGATACCTGCACAGAAAAACCACAAACACTGTAGCAAGAGGCACCAAAATAATGATCAACAGGAGCAGTACTTCAGCAAAAGTTGTATTTACCTCCCGGTCCGTTTTACGAACCATCATTAATATTTGTTGAAATAATGGTTCAAAATGGTTCAAATGGCTCTGAGCACTATGGGACTTAACTGCTATGGTCATCAGTCCCCTAGAACTTAGAACTACTTAAACCTAACTAACCTAAGGACATCACACACATCCATGCCCGAGGCAGGATTCGAACCTGCGACCGTAGCGGTCGCGCGGTTCCAGACTGTAGCGCCTAGAACCGCTCGGCCACTTCGGCTGGCTGTTGAAATAATCTGTAAGCAGTTGCACAGAAGAAATTTTATTCCTTTACCGATTTCAGGCACTTAGTGCCCTTTATAATTATCGCATTATTAACGAACGTCAAAAATAAGCAGGTTAATGCAAAATATTACTGTAATCTTTCTTGGTGATAAGTTTGTTAGTGAAATTAATGTGGTTGGACACTCTGAGAGTCTTCAGTTTGTTTTTCCTGTACAAACAGATGGTTCTTTGAGTCTGGCTTGGCGTTAAATTTAGTCTTTTATCCATCTTCAGCAACTATATTTCTATTTGTTGAAATACTGTTGCTGATGATGGATAAAAGACTAAATTTAACGTCAAGTCAGAAGCAAGACTTGTACAGGAAAAACAAAATAAAGACTGGTTCAAATGGCTCTGAGCACTATGGGACTTAACTGCTGTGGTCATCAGTCCCCTAGAACTTAGAACTACTGAAACCTAACTAACCTAAGGACATCACAAACACCCATGCCCGAGGCAGGATTGGAACCTGCGACCGCAGCGATCGCGCGGTTCCAGACTGTAGCGCCTATAACCGCTCGGCCACTCCGGCCGGTTAAAAAATAAAGACTCTCGAGATCTTTAATCATATTAATTTTAATAACGAATGTATCGCCAATAAGGACTACGCAATATCTTACGTACATACGTTTATTTTTGACGCTCGCTAATGATGCGATAGTTATAATCTTCTGAAACAGGTGAAGGGATAAAATTTCTTTTGTGTAGTTGTTTGCTGATTATTTCAACTAATAGAAATACAGTTGCTGAGGATGGATAAAATACATAATTAATGTATAAGTTGAGAGGCACCCACATGCCTTGCTCATACTGTGGCATCAAGCAGTCAGGCCTGCAAGATGAGTGGTCTGCCAAGAGAGTGGATTCATTCTTAATTTATCGAGTAACATGAACTCTCGTACTCACAATTTAAGTTACAAGTTATCCTCCTATATGATTAATACGCAACGGAAACACGCATCTGACTATCAATAATTTACAGAACTCTGACTGTACACTACGCACTGGCAATACCACATTTTCTTTTTGTCTTTTATTTAACGGCTTTTGTCAGCACGTGCCCACCGCACTGAATATGAATGGCGCACACATTATAAATTCGGGACATTATGACAACACACAATTCGAAGGAATAGTCTACCAATCTTTTTCTTTTCACTATCTTATTTATTCCAATAAATTCTCTAACCTAAACACACAAATTCTACAACCTACAACAATAACACATGAGAAATTCCGCCCAGTGGGCATGACTTTACAATGGTGAATCTCTATATTATGGTCTCGTAATTACTTTTAACGCTACAGTGCACTTTCTGGATAGGATGGTGGATCTTTTATTATACCTCACACTTCGACTCTCACAATCATCATCACTAAACTTTCCTCCAGACCGAGCGGTACCGAAGGAACAAGCATAACCCACCAATCTTTTGAAACTACCTCGCTACTCTCCCATGCAAACCACACATACCCAAATTACATGACATACATCACACTACAACATGAAATACTACACAAAGATTGGTTACAACATTTTCACTTTCAGCTTTCCCACTTCAATTAATATTTATCCCAGTTTCACACGACACTGCCCCACTTTGTAATTCTACTTTCCTACTGTGAACTCTGGAGATATATGCACGTCTTCCTGTGCAATGCAAGCCAAGTGGCGTTGCTGGATAGACGGCCGACTCACCTTGATTCTCTCTCAGAGTTTAAATCTAGCGTCACACGGAATCATATCACACAATTTAACATTAAGAACATCACACACGCGAGTCCTCAACTGATACCATGGACGAGTACTTCTCTTTATCCTTTGCCTCATACACAGATTGAGACTCACACAGTACTCACCACGTGGAAGTACTCGTCTCTAATTTCAAGTCCTGCACACGCCATTTCTTAAATATTTCAAATTATGGTACACACGCTATTTCTTAAATATTTCAACTTATTGTACACACGCTAGTAATTCAGCTTAACTTAAGCACACGGAAGTATTTCAACTTAATGCTACACGTGGTTTCACTGTGACCGTTGGTCACTTCCGAAGATTCCTACAATCCCTTTAATATTACCTGCCTGACACTTAATTCTCCCCACAAAAGTTCCTGAAATCGAGAAATTATTATTTCAAACTACCCTTAAATATTCCACATGCATACCATGTCTCCACTCTTTCGTCATTACGGAGCACAACTAAAACGGGTCTTAACAGCACAAGATCCAGCGGCAGAGTGCTGAAGCATGGCCGTTCTTGAGGTTCTCTCCCATCTCTGTCGAGGTGGGGGAAGCACCTTGCTATCGTATTGGTCAGCCACATTTCACATTTCAGGCGCTCAAAGCTCTGGTAAGTTTCATCTCTTTGGTCCCACCAAAGGTGGCCAAAGGATCGACTCAAAGATGATCATATATTCACATTCACTATCTGCGGTTAGCAGACGACCATACATTCATTCATTTCACAGATCTCACCAAACTGGATGTAGGGATTTACTTTGTGGGAGTGCACATGTGATCAATTAAATAAATAAATTGTCATTCTTTCCCACACTGGTATCCGGCTTCGCTGTATTAATTGAAATTGAGTTAGCTTTACAAAGAAAAATGTGTTCTTCTGACAAAAATAATGAAGTATGTTGTACCTATTTTCAATGTTGGGCGGTACTGTACCCTTTCAAAGTTACAATAAGGGTTTTCAGCATGAATTAATGGTCCCAGCAAAACAGAAGCTTTATTGGGGAATGAACCAAGGTAGAGGTGGGGATATGTGCCAAAGCAGAGAAGAATAATGGATCAGGAAGCCAAAGGTTAAAATATATTATTGAGGAAAAGAGTGTGATTATTGTCTGATAGGTATACACTACGTGTTCAAAAGTATGCGGACACCCCCAAAAACACGTTTTTCATATTAGGTGCATTGTGCTGCCACCTACTGCCAGGTACTCCACATCAGCGACCTCAGTAGTCCATAGTCATCGTGAGAGAGCAGAATGGGGTGCTCCGCGGAACTCACGGACTTAGGACGTGGTCAGGTGATCGGGTGTCACTTGTGTCATACGTCTGTACGCGAGATTTCCACACTCCTAAACATCCCTAGGTCCACTGTTTCCCATGTGCTAGTGAAGTGGAAGCGTCAAGGGACACGTACAGCACAAAAACGTACAGTACAAAAGCGTTGACTGACAGAGACAGCCGACAAATGAAGAGGGTGTAAAGTGTAATAGGCAAACATCTATCCAGACTATCACACAGGAATCCAAACTGCATCAGGATCCACTGCAAGTACTATGACGGTTAGGAGGGAGGTGAGAAAACTTGGAATTCATGGTCGAGCGGTTGCTCATAAGCCACACATCACGCCGGTAGATGCCAAAAGACGCCTCGCTTGGTGTAAGGACCGTAAACATTGGACTACTGAACAGTCAAAAACCGTTGTGTGGGGCGACGAATCACGGTACACAATGTGGCGATCCGATGGCAGGGTGTGGGTATGGCGAATGCCCGGTGAACGTCATCTGCCAGCGTGTGTCGTGCCAACAGTAAAATTCGGAGGCCGTGGCGTTATGGTGTGGTCGTGTTTTTCATGGAGGGGGCTTGTACCCCTTGTTGTTTTGCGTGGGAATATCACAGCACAGGCCTACATTGATGTTTTAAGCACCCTCTTGCTTCCCACTGTTGAAGAGTAATTCGGGGATGGCGATTGCATCTTTCAACACGATCGGCCACCTGTTCATAATGCGCTGCCTATAGCGGATTGGTTACAAGACAATAACATCCCTGTAATAGACTGGCCTGCACAGAGTCCTGACCTGAATCCTATAGCACAACTTTGGGATGTTTTGTAACGCCGACTTCGTACCAGGCCTCACCGACCGACATCGATATCTCTCCTCAGTGCAGCACTCCGTGAAGAATGGGCTGCCGTTCCCCAAGAAACCTTCCAGCACCTGATCGAGCACAGAATACAGAAATAATGCATATAGTGTAGCTGTATGTAATTTGAATATAATTATGCCCTTAGATTTTGTAACTAAGAGCCATTATTTCAAAATTGGTATATTTCACAACAGCAGGGCTATTTCTACAGAACAAAACAAAAAACTAACGTATTCGCCACCGGTTGAGCATCTGTTTTCCAAACAAATGTGTAATTTTCTGTTTATACTCGTTACGTTCGTGTATTACAGTTCTATACAAACAAGTTGCAGTTACTGCGAGGTCAGGTAACTGACCGTATATAACTGTCTGCACAGTGTTATCTGTATGGGAAAATTCAGTTGACTGTGAAAATAGCAAACTCGAACAAAGTAAATGAGTTATTAAGAACGCCATAAATGAGTTATTGAAAACGCTATTTAGCGACAGGACTCTCAGATAATAAACAATAGGTTATCCTCTTCCGAATCTGGATCTGTAGTAGCAAACAAAAAATCGATGCCATAAGTTCAATCCAGAATTTACCAAAAGAAGAAATGGATTTGTGGTTGTGAAGGAAGCAACGCTGTTTTTTGTTTTCCTTGTGTGTTATTTGGGGGGAGATGTTCATTGGTGTAAGACCGGAATAACTGATATTGGGCTTATACGGTCTAAAACAGAAGTTCACGAAATGTCAAAATGAACGACACATGAATGCTTAGTCTTTCATTTCTAGACAAAACCAACATTCAGCAGAAATTAGATTCGCAATGTAGACAAACAATTGACAGCCACAACAAACGCGTAGGAACGAATAGATATATATGTTGAATTTAATTATAAACTGTATTCGGTTCTGTGATGCTTTGGAACTGGCTTTCAGGGGCCACGATGAATCTGATGCCTCTCAAAATAAGGTGGTTCTTCGCGAGCTAATTCAGTTCAGCGCGGAACTGGATAAACATAGACTTCATCTCCCTCAAGCATCAGTGTTCAAAGGCATTTCTATGACTGTTCAGAACAAACTACTGCAATGCACTTTGGAAGTGTACCATGAAGAAGTCCGTAAAGAAACAAAACGTGCCGATTATGTTGCAATAATCGCGGATGATAGCACAGAGGTGTCTTGCGAATTTCAAATGGTTATTGTTTTGCGTTATGTTGCTGAGGGAAAACCTATTGAAAGATTCTGGATCTTTGTTAGTACAGAAAGTCAGCATGCTTATTCTATAGCTGGGAGTATTCTGAAAGAAATTGAACCATTAATTGGCGATGATTGAGCATAACTAATAGCTCAGGGTTACGATGGTGCAAACGTTATAAGTGGCATGTCGAACGGGGTTCAGAAATTAACGACAGATATCCAAATGCAAACTACATCCATTGTTATTCTCATCAGTACAACCTTATGTCTATGGTAGCCTCTGTTAATCGCAAAGCCCGCATCTTTTTTGCACACCTTTCGGGTCATTCTTCTTTCTTTTCTAACTCGCCACAGAGATAAAAAGTGTTGCATAGCATTATTCAAAAAAGCTTGCCCCCTGTGTGTGATGAGATGGAATTGCCATTCACGAGCAGTAAAAGACGTTTTTGAAAACAGGGAAAAATCGTATTACTGTTACGGAAGTCACTGAAACAAGCGTGAGCATAAAACTATCTCCTATTATTGAAAAAGCTGATTCGTACAAAGACGGCGTGATAACGAAGTCATTTTCTGGCTATCATTTTTCTATAAGACGTACTTTTTAATCAGTTTCAGAAGAAGATAACCGAACTGACCACAGCAACGCAAGACAACCAGAACATTGAAGTGGTAATGCAAAACATCAGAGATGACATTTATTCCATCCTTAACAAGATTAGTTTCGAAAATGGTGAAACGATGCCCGCCAAGAAGCCACGGATTCTTGATGGGCCCCAAAAAAGAGATGCTTTGGAAGTGTGCGATGCCTTCCTTTCTGAAATATAATTACATTTTCAGTTCATTGGACACCTCATTACAGCCAGCTTATTTGAAGTAAATCAGTTTGACAAACACATCACAGATTTTCCTGACAAATAACTTGAAATTAAAGACACGTACTTTTCTGGAAAAAAAATGGTTGAAGGGTGCGATTCAATTCTTCTACGCTAGGCCTGAGTTGAGAGCAGTTGCATTTCTCTCGCTGATTCTAGAGGATGAACTTCATGACACATTCGACGACGAGAGTGTCACAATTCTGAAACTGCTAATCACGACGCCTATCTCGACCTCAGAACCTGGGCGGTACTTTTCAATGCTCAAGAGAATTAAAACGTTCCTACGAAACACCATGAAAGAAGAATGAGTGCCTTAGGGATGCTTTCCTGTGAAAAATCGTTAGCGTGTAAAATTGAACATTTCAATCTGAGATGACAGGTTTATTCCCCACAAGAAGGAGCGATGAATCTATTTACAATATCGTTCCTACTAATTATTTTGAAGCTGTCTTCCCAAAGTCATGGAGTCGCTGCTTTTGGTGAGTACAATGCTTTTATTTTTAAACATTGGTAATTTCATTAAATTTGCTTCGCAAAATCCAGATTACAAGTTCGAATAATTTATACATGCTCTGTTATTTCTCGTACTGGCACTCATGTCGTAGCGGAGACTTTTCTGATAGCCGCGAACGTAAAACAAACGAAGAGTCTTGGCTGTCGAGGGTACAAGAGTGGAGTGGGGGGAGAAGCCACGTCTCCCTCTCACAGGGCTGGCCTGTGTTCCGTGCTCCTGGGAAAGCAGAACTGATGTAATAATGTACATACGGATCGCTGATTCCATCTGGTGTTGTGAGAATCACATTCGAACCCTGTGACAGAGCAAGATTGCTCTCTGCACTCATTTCAAAATAAGAAAAGGAACAGTCTGGAGCCGAGGGACCGCTACGGTCGCAGGTTCGAATCCTGCCTCGGGCATGGATGTGTGTGATGTCCTTAGGTTAGTTGGGTTTAATTAGTTCTAAGTTCTAGGCGATTGATGACCTCAGAAGTTAAGTCGCGTAGTGCTCAGAGCCATTTAAGAAAAGGAAACAACCAGCAAGCTCAACTCAAAGCAAAGCGGAGCACATAAATCATTTGGTAACGGCTAGAGTGCAATTGTTAGCTGAGGTTGGTGGCGTCGTTATGTGGTAGTTACAGGCCCGATCTCCGCCGGTATCTTAACCAACACCCCCTGCTTATGACTGCCACGTTTAAGTTCAAATGACTCTATGCACTATGGGACTTAACATCTGAGCTCATCAGTCCCCTAGACTTAGAACTACTTAAACCTAACTAACCTAAGGACATCACACACATCCATGCCCAAGGCAGGATTCGAACCTGCGACGGTAGCGGCAGCTCGGTTCCGGACTGAAGCGGCCGGCCACGTTTAAGTGACCGAACATAACCTGCGAGGAGTGAAGAACTGTGCTGTTGATATGTGTGCGCGCGTGTGCATTTGTGTGCGAGAGAGATTTTCGGAATTAGTGTTACGTTTTATATCTCATGCAGACATGCGAAAAAGATAGCTAAAGCAACTTCTCTCTCTCTCTCTCTCTCTCTCTCTCTCTCTCTCTCTCATACAAACACTTGCTACCATGTTCTACAGGAATATATCAATCTCCTACTGTGCATAAGAAGAGCGCTGTTGTAATAAGTGTTTATTTCTGTTACTCTATACATTTAGTTTGATATAATGTTTTGTGAAATATATGAATTATCGGCAAAATTCCGTAATACACTCGATGCTACCAAACCAAATTTTTTTTTTTTTTTTTTTTTTTTTTTTTTTTTTTTTATATACACCACCAAATGGAATGCTTCAGTGGCGGCCACTGGTCGTGACTATTTATTTGCCTGTGGCTGGAGCGAGGTGTGGAGGTTCGAACTCCCACAACGAGGAGCAGTCTGGTGGACGGCAGCCAAACGGCAACATCAGCCTCGAGCCAGGGACCGTGGGTAGCAGCGGACGAGACTTCGAGTGCGACGTCGGGCCACGGGAGACACGCCGCCCGCTCTTGTTTACGACCTGGCGTGGCTGACTCGTAGTGTTTGCCGGTGGTAGCGGCCCGTTATATTAAGGTACGTTGTCCAAGGCGCGACGCACACTAGCGACTGCGACGGGTCGCTACGTGACGTCAGAAGTTGTCCGCTGGCGCATGCGCAGTTCGAGTTTGGGATGCGACGCGCGACTGTTGCGGCAGCTGTCGCAGCACTGCACCAGTGAGCAGTGTTGCGACGGAAGTCGCACGACACAAAGGCGTACGGCTGCGAGAAAGATGTCGAGCCAGTCAAGGAAAACTGAAATGAGCCACTCACAGGATGTGATGCTCTGTGAGCTGGTCTCGCAACAGCCTTGCCTTTACGATTTGAAGAACCCTAAATATAGAGACACAATGTTCAGAGACAGAATTTGGGAAGTAATTGGTGCACAGTTGAAACTGGCAGGTGAGTGAAATATATAATATTTTCCCATTAATGCAAATTTTTCAGGCCTGTTATGAAAATCAGTATAATCCATGCAGATGTAGAATTAGAATGATGAAAATGAACTTGAAGGTCAATTTTCGCATTACTCTTTTTTGTGACGATAAAAATTGAAAACGGCAAATACATTATAAAATGAACAATCTAAAGTACAACGAGAAAGTTACATTTTACAATACCTTCACTTTGAAAGTAAACGGTAGATTGGTGTCTTGATGATACCTTCCAGTTGTGAAAAACCACCACCAGATTGTTGTACAGTTTTCTGTAATCAATAGATGTTCGTTTTTGAGGAAGGCGTTTCTCAACAGATTGCGCAAACAGTATGCTGCAATAAGTAATTTGTCACATTCACTTCAATTCATTGGTAGAAGATGGTGCTCAAAAAACATGTGCCAAAAGTGCACTACTGTTTTACAAGGCCCTTCTGGTCTGACACAGTTCACAATTGAAATTCGTCTTTTGTAAATCCTGGAATCATCTTTTGAGTGCAGCTTGGCAAGATTAAATGTTGATGTCATCCATAACGATGTATGCTGTCAGAATACAAGAATATGGAAGTTCATTTCGATGGGAATAAAGATTCAGTCGGCTATGAAAGTTGCCTTAGCTTGTTCCAAAAGTTTCTGCATGGGAGAAACTGACAAGTATAATTTGGGGAAATTTTGTGAACAAGCATGGACATTATTTCTTCCACATTTCTGCCAGTGTATACTGTAGACGTTCAGAATCAAAATTCTAGAGATGTTTAAGGTGTAACCCTATCTTGTTGTCAAGAACTTGAAACAATGCAATGAAGCTAGCGTGCGCTTATTGTTAATAAACTTATCTTTCATTGGAATTTTAGGTGAAATGTGCAAAAACAGATGGAGGAATATTCGGGACTCGTATCAGAGAAATAAACGAGAAAGAAAGCTTGGAACAGGTTCAGATGCCTCAGCAAAACCAAGAAAATGGGTTCTGCTTGATCACTTGGCTTTAAGAAACCTACGTTTCGTGGCATTTTAAATGAAATTGTCAAGAGCATATGGAGAAATATTAGTAACTCATACCGGAGGAATATGACATAAAATGGTTTCATTAGGTCCAAATGTGTCAGCGAAACAAAACAAATGCATTCTCTATCGTGTGATGACCACACGATTCTCGTTGCGCGTCGACAGAACTGGCGGCTAGTCGCGACGCTCCCGGAGATATATGAGCCCAAATCTCGGAAACGGAGATCGATATCAATCTGATCTCAACTTAAAAAATAACTTCGATATGTTAGCTTCTTTTCATCGGCAACGATGTATGACCTAACGTGAACCATACGTAAAGTAGCCAGCGACCACATTTTTCACTGTACACAATTCAAATTTTATGCAGTAGGTTACTTGTAAATTAAGTATCGGGATAACTGTGACGAATATCGGAAAAATACACACCTCATTATCAAGCTGTGATGTGAAACTGTAAGATACGCAAACATCAATTTTTTGTGCCTTTTACTTTCCTCACAATTGATTGAGAAGTAATATACAGCGAAAAAAACACGCAAAACCGGAAGAGATACTTTTCAATTTTTTAAAGTAAAAGGAGAATCTGTATCGAAAAACTAACTCTGGGAGCCGATGTAACTTTGTTGCATTAACATACAGTATTTTTTACAGCAAGAAAATCGGAATTCTTATTTTTCTTATGTATTTGAATCCGCCGCCGCCGTCCGGAGCTTGGGAAACGGCGACGACTCCAGTCGTGTTGCGGCCGTGTCGCCGTCTGCCAGGGTGGGAAAAGAGGAGGGGGCAGCGTCGCAGTCGCAGCCAACTGTCGCGTCTTGCACAACGTAACTTTAGCAGGACGGGGCGGTTGCTGTCGTCACCAGTGGGGCCTCAGCGGAGAGGTGTGAGAGTGAAGAGGGCTCGACAGCTAGGGCTGTCCAACTAGGAGATAGCCGCGGCGTGTGTTTCCCTGAGGCTGTGAAAGAACGTTGTGCCGGTTGTGTCCAGTGCAAATTTTGTAATGCAGACGACGGTGTGTGGTTGGACCAAATTAAATTGCGCGAGAAATCACACTGCACCACGGCGAGGCCGTTGAAGGGGCAAGTGTTTTAGAACCTGAAATTCTGTATTTTACTGCTCAATGCGATTTAAGAGACAAATGGTTCAAATGTCTCTGAGCACTGTGGGACTTAACATCTATGGTCATCAGTCCCCTAGAACTAAGAACTACTTAAACCTAACTAACCTAAGGACATCACACAACACCCAGCCATCACGAGGCAGAGAAAATCCCTGACCCCGCCGGGAATCGAACCCGGGAACCCGGGAGTGGGAAGCGAGAACGCTACCGCACGACCACGAGATGCGGGCGATTTAAGAGATTTCGATCTGTTTTACTACTGGCGTTTATTGAACTGCGCTCTCATTTACTGTCGGCTGTGGCCAGCAGTGGGTAACTTGTTGTTTGTTCTGTTAATTATGCTCGATACTCTTGTTAATTAGTGGTTTTTAGTTTTGGGTGTCGGCTTTTGATGGCGTATGCTTTGAGATTCTGTGTTTGGGGTTAAGATTTGATTATTGGAGTTATTCTTGTTCCCCCTTTGCAGTTGCTCCATTATTAAAGATATTGATACTGCGTGAAGAGTTTGACAGAGCACTGAAAGACCTGAGTCGAAACAAGGCGCCGGGAGTAGACAACATTCCATTAGAACTACTGACGGCCTTGGGAGAGCCAGTGCTGACAAAACTCTTCCATCTGGTGAGCAAGATGCATGAGACTTGGCGGAATACCCTCAGACTTCAAGAAGAATATAATAATTCCAATCCCAAAGAAAGCAGGTGTCGACAGGTGTGAAAATTACCGAACTATCAGTTTAATAAGTCGCGGGTGCAAAATACTAACGCGAATTCTTTACAGGCGAATGGAAAAACTAGTAGAAGCCGACCTAGGGGAAGATCAGTTTGGATTCCGTAGAAATATTGGAACACTTGAGGCAATACTGACCCTACAACTTATCTTAGAAGCTAGATTAAGGAAAGGCAAACCTATGTTTCTAGCATTTGTAGACTTAAAGAAAGCTTTTGACAATGTTGACTGCAATACACTCTTTCAAATTCTGAAGGTGGCAGGGGTAAAATACAGGGAGCGAAAGGCTATTTACAATTTGTATAGAAACCAAATGGGAGTTACAAGAGTTGAGGGGCATGAAAGGGAAGCAGTGGTTGGGAAGGGAGTAAGACAGGGTTGTAGCCTCTCCCCGATGTTATTCAATCTGTATATTGAGCAAGCAGTGAAGGAAACAAAAGAAAAATTCGGAGTAGGTATTAAAATCCATGGAGAAGAATTAAAAACTTTGAGGTTCGCCGATGACATTGTAATTCTGTCAGAGACAGCAAAGGACTTGAAAGAGCAGTTGAACGGAATGGATAGTGTCTTGAAAGGAGTATATAAGATGAACATCAACAAAAGCAAAACGAGGATAATGGAATGTAGTCGAATTAAGTCTGGTGATGCTGAGGGTATTAGATTAGGAAATGAGACACTTAAAGTAGTAAAGGAGTTTTGCTATTTGGGGAGCAAAATAACTGATGATGGTCGAAGTAGAGAGGATATAAAATGTAGACTGGCAATGGCAAGGAAAGCGTTTCTGAAGAAGAGAAATTTGTTAACATCGAGTGTAGATTTAAGTGTCAGGAAGTCGTTTCTGAAAGTATTTGTATGGAGTGTAGCCATGTATGGAAGTGAAACATGGACGATAAATAGTTTAGACAAGAAGAGAATAGAAGCTTTATAAGTGTGGTGCTACAGAAGAATGCTAAAGATTAGATGGGTAGATCACATAACTAATGAGGAGGTGTTGAATAGGATTGGGGAGAAGAGAAATTTGTGGCACAACTTGACTAGAAGAAGGGATCGGTTGGTAGGACATGTTCTGAGGCATCAAGGGAGACCAATTTAGTATTCGAGGGCAGCGTAGAGGGTAAAAATCGTAGAGGGAGACCAAGAGATGAATACACCAAGCAGATTCAGAAGGATGTAGGTTGCAGTAGGTACTTGGAGATGAAGAGGCTTGCACAGGATAGAGTAGCATGGAGAGCTGCATCAAACCAGTCTCAGGGCTGAAGACCACAACAACAACAACATTGTTTTGCCCCTCTATATTGTAAAGCTGAAGGTATGTTTAGGGGCAGCAAATCTTATCGATTGTTATACTGTGCTGTAATAAGTTGGTTTTTATAAATTGAGCGCTGTATTATTTGCTTGTGATCATCCTGTGTACGCATTCAGGTTTATTGTTGTTGTATTAATAAACGTATGTTAGCCTTGATAAGGATTTGCGCCATCACAACCTTCCGCCACTTCCACTCCCACAATACTTATCCTTGCACCACAATACTTATCCTTAGAATGAAAAGGCACTAACCTATGCGAGCTTCCAAAAGTAGCTCGGATAAAGCATAACAATGCATTTAGAGGATGACACTTCCTTTGTCCAAGAGAGCCAATGTCTCCCTTCAGCAATATCAGAGAGGAGATTTTTAAAGCTGTAACGCAAGCTAAGGCTAAATTATGAGTTTTCTGTTTTATTACTCAGTTTTTAAATATTTCTGGTGTCCTTTGCTTCGTTCTTTGACAATGTATTTATGAATAAAGAAATAAAAGTAAAAGTACCTCAGCAGAAGTCGTTCGAGCTCTAATCGTGGGTTGCTGTTTGATGGACTGCAGAGTGCGCTATTAATCACTGCCCGCGATATTCGTTTTCCTCCTGAATTATTTCTGGGCGCATTTTTTTTTTTTTTTTTAAGAATAAAATTGTACTCTTACGGGTTTTGTATGGTGATTCAGTTGCCCCTACCGATGTCGTTTTATGCAGCCTGCAATGTCCTATGTGGCTTTCATAAACCACAGGCGAGTTTTTCATATTCTCTCGCTCGCTATGCGCTAACTATTAGTTATATAGAAAAAATGAACAGGAAATTTAATGTAGTTAATTTTGTACTGGAATTCGTTTTTGCTGGAGTCCGAGGTTTTCAAGTCATTCAAGGAGAGTGCGCAAAAATGACCTTCAAACGCACCTCCACACCTACACCCGCCCGTCATCAATCAGGATTTCTAGTATGATGTTCATGGCACTCCCTCCTTCCATTGTACAAAAATTTCCGACCACACGATCTATTCCCAATATTCGACCTTTTTTGGTCTCTATTGATTGGACAATTACGTCACCAGCATAGTCGGCTATCTCGTTAATATTATTAATTTAAAATGTCAAAGAGAGTAATGAAAGAAAAACAAGTAATGAAAGAAAAACAAGTAACGAAAGAAAAACGACTTTTGTAAACGATATGCTAACGTTGACAATTCAGTCCGAACTTAACTCTTACAAGCACTCTAGTTTCGTAGTCAGAAGGTCTGACGAACACAATGATATAATTGTTTATGTTATACTGTTAAAGTTCACAAAATAGTTAGATAAAATTGACGGAAACCTCAGTTTCACAATTTGTAAGTGTTCGACTAAGCGTGATCTTAGCTAGTCAATGAAGACCAAAAAGGGTCGAACGTGGGAAACGATACGTGCAGTTGCAAATTTTTGTTCAGTTGTTGGAGAGGGAGTGCCGTGAACAACATACTACAAATCCTGACGTGAGAGATCATTGTGGGGGTGGAGGTGGGCTTGAAGGTCACTTTTGTAAGTTTTTCGTGAATAACCCGAAAACTACGGCCTAAAACGGAAATGTAACCCATTAGAAAATTTTGCTACATTAAACTTCCTACAAAAAAAGTCCTGTTCATTTTTTTCTGTAGGACCAACAGCTTGCGCATAGCGAGAGAGAGAATATGGAAATTTCGGGCGTGGTTCACGAACGCCAGTTAAATATTGCGGGTTGGATAAAACGACATCGTAATGGGCAGGTGAATCACCCTGTACAATCGAACGACATCTCTTGATAATCTATGATGTCAAAGAAGGATCGGTTTACGTTATCGAGCTAAATAGCATCCTTAACAGAATCTGCAAAGTCATCGCTGTCTGATTGTGAATGCTAGGCCAATTGGATAATGGGGTACATGACAACCGGCTGTGGCCGTTCTGAAGTAGCATCCAACATTAACCTTAAGTGATTTACGGAGACCATTGTGGCTTGAGAGGGTTTTGAACTGAGAACTTTCATTTCATTTATGTTGTTGCAGTGCTCGTACAGTACATTTATTAGTTTCGTACAAAATTTGGCCTTTACCAAACGGAGCACACAGACACACTAGGATTCACTGTACGTCCGTAATAAGTGTAGAATGTGGACACTGTAGGCACGACATATACCTCACCTCGCAGCTTAATACTCATCAGTGATTTTGTTGGAAGTAGAAATACTTCGTGCATATTAGGAATAGATAGGGTTTATAGATGAACTCCTGGAACATGTTTATGTATTGTCTTTAATGTAAGGAATAAACTGAATATAAGGTTTACGTTTGCTTTTACATGTTTTTGTTAGTATATTTATTCTTCTACAGACAATGTTCAAAATGAAAAGTCCACGTATGTGAATACTCACTGCATGTGTTACGATACATTTCGTTCACGTTAGCTCTCTCATTTCTCCCAAGACATACTTCAAAATAAGAATAACCCATGGTCTGAATTCTTTTTTGAAGACTGTATGTAAGCGAAATTTATAGATCTGCGGTATTTAACTCAATGAGTGACGTGTACTGTCTTTTTGGATAAGAAACATCACATCAGGAATGTCAAGAACATACCTTTGTTAACGTCTCATTTGTGTCCTGCGTAAGATCGAAACCGGATTGTACTTCCTATAGTAAGCATTTGTAAAAATACTATTTTGTATTGCAAAAAGGGAAGGTATTTAGGGCGACGATACCACCACCATAAAGGTATTAATGAGACAACCAGCAGAAGGCATGGTAAATGAAATTTGCGCAGGAACTGAGTGGTTCTCTGCGAATAAATTAACAAATTGTAACTGTATCACTCTATAAAAATCAGAATAACACGATTATTAACTTCTAGAAAGTGAAGGAAGTCAGCATTTATAAAAAATTTAAAAAATACGTTTCTTGTAAATATGTATCAGTATAAACGGGTCTAAGTTTATTTTTTCTTTTGATGAGTATGGCAATACTAATCTTTGTGATGAAAATGCAGTAAATCAGCTTAAACACATTTTCAGCTTTTTAAAGTCCTATGGCACGCAGTTTTAAAACAATTAATGTCCGTCGTAGGAACTACGTATGATATTTCGCGGTTGTCTTTTCGATAACTTCCAAGCATTTTAGCTGGTAAGCAGCATTCTCTCAGCATACTGATGGGGGAAGGTAAACTAGACAACACCAATAACCTGGGTTTTCTAGCTAAAGAGGCAAAAGCTGCTGAAGGTGAAATGTAAGCACCGGCGAGTAGCTACGTCGGTGCATGGGATACGATAGTCAGGTTACTAATGTTCAACTCGATTGTGTTACGCAATTTAATTTCTACATTAAAACAATTACGGAATAAAAACCCATTTAAAACTGAGATTATTCCATTGATATCCAACTAGAAGTTTTTATACTACTGCCCGCATCTCGTGGTCGTGCGGTAGCGTTCTCGCTTCCCACGCCCGGGTTCCCGGGTTCGATTCCCGGCGGGGTCGGGGATTTTCTCTGCCTCGTGATGGCTGGGTGTTGTGTGCTGTCCTTAGGTTAGTTAGGTTTAATTAGTTCTAAGTTCTAGGCGACTGATGACCTCAGCAGTTGAGTCGCATAGTGCTCAGAGCCATTTGAACCATTTTTTATACTACTCTTAATATTTATTACACTGGTAACAGACTTAATCACATATGCTTCAGCCGTCGACGTAATTGTCTTCTACCGCGAGAGAACCTCTGCCAATTAGGATGAAGTGTGCTTTGATCAAAGCCGAAATAAATTCACAAAATGTTCTCCAAAAAATGTAATTGCCTTGCTGGAGAGCGAATGTCGTATTCTAAACGAAACTGAAAAGCATTACCGTCTAACCATTTATGAATTGGGATGTAGAAAAAGTGTTGTGTGTATTTACGAAGAATATGCAGAGCACCTCTTCAGTCGATAATCGATATCTCGCCATTACTGCAACCGTTACAAGGATTGCAGCATCTACACCTATGTTAATAACACGTCTGCTGCTCCTAATGCATTTCGATGGCAGTTCTCTATTAAGTAATACACCTTCACTTCGTTTGCAAGAATTGGTTGCATACCTGTTATAGATTATCGGAAAATTGTGTTGGAATGTGATATATCCAACGTACAGCCAGATGTTGGTATTCTCTGAATACGTGTTTGTTCCTATGAAGGACAGATTACAAGGACAAATTTGATGATACAACTAAGGAGGAAGTAGACGAAAATGTGGTTGCGAGAATGCACCGCTGATTAAGAGGAGCCGGCCGGTGTGGCCGAGCGGTTCTAGGCGCTTCAGTCTGGAGCCGCGCGACGGCTACGGTCGCAGGTTCAAATCCTGCCTCGGGCATGAATGTGTGTGATGTTCTTAGGTTAGTTGTTTAAGTAGTTCTAAGTTCTAGGAGACTGATGACCTCATGTTTAGTCCCATAATGCTCAGAGCCATTTGAACCATTTGATTAAGAGGATTCCAGAGTGGAGTTCAATGATACACCGTTTTTAACGGAGAAGAGCAGTAATTTTAGAGCTACTGTAGCTATATGTTTTTTTTTAACTACGTTCATTGAAGAAGTTATGAACGTTGCATTACTTTTGGCTCAATACTTACCTCATGACGAAGCTCCGAATTTACAGCAGTTACAAACACACCCTATCACACGGTCTATACTACAGCTACACCTTTTTGACGGCGACTTACTTGTCACTCGGTTTCAAGAGTTCGTAGATTGATTCCATAACAGTGTCAAGGAGGCTGTGTAGCTTTTCGTTATGAGGCGTGCCCGGTGCGAAGCGAGGTACGAGGTCCAGCAAAATGTGTGTAGTGCGGCGGCTGGCGACTTGTGCGAGGTAAAGTTGAGAGTCCGGCTCCCACCGATAGAGAGTCTCGTGCCCAAGAAGCGGGTACTTGTCGGCCAGTCGCCGGCCCTCTCGCTCCTCGAACACGATGGACGTGGCGTGGAGCCGCGCCAGCGCCTTCAGCACGCACTCGCACTGGTGGACGTCCAGTGGCTTCATGGGGTCCAACACGCGAAAGTCGGCCAAAGCCAGATCCTCCAACACCAGCAAGTCCGGCCGCAAGTAGTAGCATTGCGGGACAGTGCCCAGGTACGTAGCAGCCTCGTACTCCGAGCAGCGCAGGTGTTTCTGCACGTCCCTAAGGAGATCGCCGTAGTACAGGACCTCCTTCTGGTAGGCCACAGACGCCATAGCGAAACTCCTCCTGTAGGCGTCATCCAGAGGCACCGACTTCACGAAGAACTGCGGTTCGATGGTCTTCGCCCCTCGGCTTTCCTTGTCGCCTAGTGACACCGATGTACGCAGCTTCAGGTGATCGCCCATGAAGCCCTTCATGTCTGTGCTAAGGGGAGCCACTGCAAACCATGCCAACTCGAAGTCGTCCCTCTGCAGGTGCCTCTTTACGATCTTGCGACATTCCTCTCGTGACAGTGCTGAGGTGGAGCTCATGTCAGACGTCAGCTCCTCCCGTACTGGTAGACAACACAATAGCAGGTCGGCTGCGAAAAGACAGATTATTTATACTAGTGCCCTAACCTGCCAGCGGTAATAAATGCAGTAAGGGGGGCGGACTTTACCTGCGATTATTTTTAGGTGAGTGTCACGTTGTATAACGAACGGTTTATCACATTGCAGCACGTCACATACCTGTACAGCTTTTATCGCACCAGATAGCTTTAAGAGTCATATGATAAACCCTGTTACAAGGGTCGTCCACTCGAAGGTCAATGTTGAGCATGCCGAGTTTCTGACGTCATAGCGTGTAAAACGCACGCCCGGGGGTCTTTCCGAACGTGCAGAGCAATATCAAGTATGTCAGATATTTTGAACGCTCCTACGAACGTAGACCAAGGTGATGGAAGGACGTTACCTACGTCACATGTAGGTTATCTCTTTTCAGTACGGCGCCCGAGACGGGACATTGTGAATAAAATGATCCGCACTGGTTGTAAAATACTTTTTCTCAAAAGTCGCGATCGGTTACGCGTCGATTGAAGACTCATCCTCAGGTGATACTTACAAAATTAATAACAAAAAACTTTTTTACAAATAATTCTTAACATATTGTCTGCAGAAAAGAAGGATACTAAAAAGCAGTATTGTACAGCAATACTCGAAGAATACTCACAGGTTGTTTTGTAAATAGGCTGTTTAGGTTTTTATGTTGGTAACGCCTTGTAGCGCTCTATATGAAAATCACTGACTGTGCTGTGTGCAGTCTGTGGCTGATTTGCATTGTTGTTTGCTATTGTAGTGTTGGGCAGTTGGCTGCTAACAGCGCGTAGCGTTGCGCAGTTGGAGGTCAGCCGCCAGCAGTGGTGGATGTGGGGAGAGAGATGGCGGAGTTTTGAGAGCGGATGATCTGGACGTGTGTCCATCAGAGACAGTAAATTTGTAAGACTGGATGTCATGAACTGATATGTATATATTACGACTTTTGAACACTATTAAGGTAAATACATTGTTTGTTCTTTATCAAAATCTTTCATTTGCTAACTATGCATATCAGTAGTTAGTAACTTAAGTAGGTAGAATCTTTTATTTAGCTGGCAGTATTGGCGCTCGCTGTATTGCAGTAGTTTGAGTAACGAAGATTTTTGTGAGGTAAGTGATTCATGAAAGGTATAGGTTATTGTTAGTCAGGGCCATTCTTTTGTAGGGATTTTTGAAAGTCAGATTGCGTTGCGCTAAAAATATTGTTAGTCAGTTTAGTGTTGATCAGAATAAGTAAAGAGAGAAATGTCTGAGTACGTTCAGTTTTGCTCAGCTCTTTGAAAATTAAATAATGTAAGAGGTTTATCAGCACAAAAAAATGGTTCAAATGGCTCTGAGCACTATGGGACTCAACTGCTGAGGTCATTAAACCCCTAGAACTTAGAACTAGTTAAACCTAACTAACCTAAGGACATCACAAACATCCATGCCCGAGGCAGGATTCGAACCTGCGACCGTAGCGGTCTTGCGGTTCCAGACTGCAGCGCCTTTAACCGCACGGCCACTTCGGCCGGCGTTTATCAGCACAGTCATTCACTAATTTTTCTAAGGGGGCGTTTTAGTTTTTAACAAGTCTTAGCGAGCAGGGAACTGCAATTAGTGTGCTAAAAGCGGTAGTCCGCTATTAAAATGCAGGAAACAGCAGAAACTATAGAAATAAAAACTGGA
Organism: Schistocerca americana; assembly: GCF_021461395.2. NCBI lineage: Eukaryota > Metazoa > Arthropoda > Insecta > Orthoptera > Acrididae > Schistocerca > Schistocerca americana. Next base: position 386,916,726 of record NC_060120.1, read on the forward strand.
TAAAGACCAAATGGACCAATGAAAGCCGTAGACTACTAGTGCACCGATACAATATCAATGTATGAAGCCAATAAACGATAAGATCCTTACCATGCCAAAGGTAGGAATGTCGTTAAGCGTATAACGTTATGTACGGTAGCCATGAAATACATTTATGCATTGCCTCCATGTGACTCCATGACTGTCTAAAGATTGAGATGAAAAATACCAATAGAAACATATTAATATTCTGATATATAGCGAATTCTGTTTTTGTTTTTCTGTGTTAAAATACGTTTTGTAATTGAAATCACGATAAAATCATTTGGTCAGAGACTTTTGCTAAAGAGATCAAACGGTAACGAAATTTGTATATCTTTTGCTTTAAAAAAATTATGTCATTTCATTTTCTTTCGCTATTCTGTGGCGCCTTTTCTCATGTGGCTGTTAACAGAGTAGGCACAGAGAACATGTACATTATCTGTAGATAAAAAATAACATTTTTAAATGTCTAACTGGACTTTAATTTAGTATGGAACCTGATAATGTCTCATAATAGTAACCATAACTTTGTAAGAATTTTTGCATCTTTCTTTTCAGAGACCGTAAAGAACGATTGATATCGAATTGTTCGAAGATAGGACGACCGAACACGTTTCGTGTTCTTTCGTTACCTGTTCAACGTCGCTAAGCAGAAGCACCCTTAGATCGAGTTGCCGTTATTTCTTTTCATTCATTAGGTATATTTCTCACGTAAGAATCATGTTAAGTTGATCGGTCCAGTACTCCTGAACAACGACGTCGGCAGTAGCTTCAATGGGTCAATGTATCGTGCCTCACTATATTAATAGTCGGTAAATTCATAATTACGTGAATACATGATTTACATAATTAATTTCATTGCCGTCACCAGAATGAGATTTTCACTCTGCAGCGGAGTGTGCGCTGATGTGAAATTTCCTGGCAGATTAAAACTGTGTGCCCGACCGAGACTCGAACTCGGGACCTTTGCCTTTCACGGGCAAGTGCTCTACCATCTGAGCTACCGAAGCACGACTCACGCCCGGTCTCACAGCTTTACTTCTGCCAGTATCTCGTCTCCTACCTTCCAAACTTTACAGAAGTTCTCCTGCGAACCTTGCAGAACCAGCACTCCTGAAAGAAAGGATACTGCGGAGACATGGCACAATTTCATTGCCGTCTTTGAACGTTTCTCTCGCCCGTCACGCAACTACACAATAATCGGTATTATTATGCTGCGTGACGTACTGGGAAAAGTTTACATGACAGTGATATCTTAGACCTTTTCTCTTTTAGTATAAATTCGAGAGGGAAACGTTTCAACGGTGCTCAGCGTGGGGCTCGATAAATGAAAATTCTATTACGTGTATTTATATAAAGTTTTTTGTGTTGTATGTAACTATGTGGATGGAAGCCATTGATGTAAACACAAACTGTGACTAAAATTGTAAGAAGAAGTTATCCACGTTATAAGATTTTTTGGGGATTAAAAAAAAAAGGAAACGACATTATTGTATAAATTATGAAGAGGTAATGCACAAAAATCAGAAAAGGGCAGCACTGATATACGCTTGCATTTTTTGCGTTGCTACGACTTTCAGACAGTGCTATAACAACTCATGGTTCAAATCTGCCATTGTAATTATTCCAGATCTTTTTAGTTACGAAAATTATTGTTTATAAAATTCATGACTAGCGGTGGAAGTCGAAGCAACATGGCTGCTATTGAGCTATAAGCGAACAAGATGGATGGAGGTTGTCTATCTTATGTTTCAATTAGAGGTATGCATCTTGTTGTGTCTTAATTTAGTATTTCCGTGCACCACTGCTACAAAGTAATTGTATATATTGTGTGGTGACGTGTTTTAGTAAAATCCGTGATTCTGTAGTAGTATTTGACAATGTTGAAAACAGTTCAAACGTCGATGGCGACGATGTGGTCGATCCGACAATGTCTGATGTAGATTTAAATAACGTGCAAGAGGAGAATAATAAGCAATCTGAATTAACGGATGAAATTCCGCAAACGAGCGCTGCTCAAGATGCGTTAAGTGCATTGTTTAATAAGTTGTCAAATATCATGAACGATGAATGATAATTTCCTAATATTTACATTGAAGCAAGCAGAACAAATAGATAAGACTTTTGAGCGACTCGCACGACAGCAATACGTACAGTTCATGTCTGATTTTCATCACATTGCACAAGAACGCGAAACAACAGATTTAGATAAAACTGTCTCAACAGCAAGCAGTGCACACTAACGCAGCTCTCGAGCGTGTTTCCAGGGAACAACCGGAACAAATGCGAACTGACTTTGATCGTATTGCCAAGCAGCAATTAAAGTAAATTTTGAACAGTTTGCGAAGCAATAAACAGATACTGTTAATGAAGATTTTTATGCGATCCGTACTGAAATGACTACATTAAAAACACTTATCAGGGAATACCAGAAACACTAAAAAGGTTATCGGACGATATTGGCGAGCTAAAAACTGCGCACCATACACCGCAGGGAAATGTCACTTAACGTACACAGCAGTTGAATGAATTAACTGTTAGCCAGAAATCTAACTTTAATGAGAAACTCACAGCACAGAGTACAAAATTAGTAGATGATATCAGTCGCGGGTTAGGGGAGAAACATACCCTATCAATACAAAACTCGACACTGAGTTACGTGATGCCGCGCAATCTAAAGCAGAGGCATTACATGTAGTGGGTGCTGCGCTAAAAATGTTCAAACCGACTCGTCACAATTTAAAAAGATATTAAAGAGCGATCTATCGGACTGGCGCGATTGCGTATACCCGTAAGTAAGGATAGCGGTTATCGCTGAAACCGACGATTTCCGGTTATATTAATTATTCCACGGCACTTTAACCTGACAGTCAAAATCGCTCAAAGTAACCTGTTTCTGAAATAACCGATTTTCAATTTTTTATTCTTATTATTTCCTGTAATAAACGTCGAAATCGAACAAAGATTGAAAAATTTTGACTCTCTTGTTTTCAAGGTACATAGAAGCAAAATATTAAATTAAATAGGCAATAAAACAAAACTTAGACCGTTCTAGATGCGCTGCTTTTCTCGAAAAGTGATAAGTGATTGAATACTACAGAAATTCACATATTCTCGTATTGATTCCAATTTTTGAAACTCTGCTCAAAAATCATGTTGTAATCGGGGATTATACCACTATTTAGGCATTATGAATAGTCGGTGTTAAAGGGTGAAAACCAAGGTTAAAGAACTCTTTTTTTTTTGTGTTAATTTGTCGGTTTTCAAGGACTGCAATAGACAAAGGCATATTTTGTAGGCACACGCAGCTACAGCTACTTTCCATTTTTATTTCATTCTATGAATTGAATGTTGTTAAATTTTTAATTTGTTACTATTACCATAATTTCCGGCATCTTTTATTATTTCATAGAAATGGCAGACAAATCTTTAATTTTTTAAAGCAAATCGAGCGGGACCGCGTCCGACATACTACACGTAGACATGTGCCTTCGGCCACGACGTACGGCAATAGGAACAGTGTTGCCTTAGCAATGCTACGTATACCAATTCTTATGCCGTATGTTAGTTGATCGTTTCTGCCGGCATTGTTATTAAAACAGCAAGAATCACTTTTCCAACTGTCTACAACAACGCAATTTTTCAAACCAATGCAAATTTCACGAATAAAATGTACTCCTTTTTTTAAAAACTGGTTTTTAGAAACGAAAAATTTTAGCACTGTTTCCATGGGTAATTAATATTTCGGTTTTTTACTCGGTTATTAGCAAAAATTAAAAAACACCTTCTATAACCGAGACCAAACAAGTATTGTCAGTTGCGTATCAGAATCGTTTCTGTTCACATTAAAATAGATGACTGGTTGAAAATTGGAAGTTTGAAAGGGAAGTAGGGCTTAACTAAAATCACAAGTTAGTGTTATGTCAACAGAACATACAGCTTTTAGTGATGTGTCTCAATCCGGCAAAAGTAAACCGTGTGTAAAGGAAAGAAAGTAAGATGATAATTGCATTACATTTTAATTTTCCTATATAGGTGACAAGTATCATCCAAGACCAAGGTGTGTTGTTTATGGTGATATTCTTACTAACAATAGTCTGAAACCCTTGCTATTTCAACGCTATTTACACACTAAATACCCCACCCGCGCAAACAAATCTGCTGGTTCTTTTTTATAGGGAAGGCTAACGAATGGTAAAATGATTTAATTGCTTTTGTATCAGCTGATAACAGTGACAATAAGAATGCTCTTGAGGTGTCTTACCGCATTAGCTACGGAATTGCTAAAACTGCAAAACTAGATTCAATAGGTGAAGATTTAGTGCAGCCATGTATAAATGATGTATTACACTGCATACTTGGAGAATCTTCCACAAATCAAAAATCAATACGGTGCCATTGTCCGACAATATGATCAACCGTTGGATTAAATACATGTCAAATTATGTCGAAAATGAAGTGTGGAATGAGCTCGACCCAGTCCTTCTTTTGTGATTTAACTTGACGAATCGACTTATGTTACCAGTTTAGACATTTTGTTACTTTTCGTCCGTCATATTAAGTGTCTGTAGAAGAGGATCTACTATTCCGCAGACCCTTAAACGAGAGAACTATAGGAGGAGTTAGATTTAAGTTAACCGACGAATATTTTGGCGAAAATTCAATAGACTGGACTCGCTGTGTAGGCATTTTGTTCAGACGGTGCGAAATCTATGAGAGCGTGCCATACTGGCTTTGTTGCCACAGTGAAATAGGTATCGCCGAAAGCTACTTGGACACATTGTTGCATTCATAGCCCGGATCTGTTTCTAAACGCATGCCCGATGAACTGAAATCTGTGCTGAACGATGCAGTGAAAATAATTAATTTTATTAAGGCATGCTCTAGAAATTCCCGCATCTTCGCAGTGCTTTATAAGGGTTTATTGTCTCACACTTAAGTTAGGTGGCTATGTCGAAGTGGAACTATTTCCAGACTGTACGGGCTTAAAAACTAAGTTTACGTTTTTCTCGCCGGCTACGCCTTTCACAGAGCAATGTGTATGGAAAATGAAATTTGGCTTCAGTCCTTAGCTTATCTGGCGGACATTTTCTCAAAAAGCAACAGTTTAAACTTACCTCTCCAGGGGTCATACATAAAAGTTTGTACTGTGCAGGACTTATTGAATCATTGACTAAAAAATTTAATTTTAGGGAAAAATGTTTCAGGAAGAATCAAACCGAATACTTTGATATCCCTTACGACTTCCTGGTGGAAAATTATCTTCCTTTGGAAGAAAAAGTCAAGAACATTTGAAAGGACTTGGAAAACCTTCAGAGAATATCTCCCTGCTATGTCCAATAATAACAATTGGATTCGCAGTCCCTTCGAAGAATCAACAATTTTAGAATCCACATTAAGCGTGAATGAGAAACAGCAGCTTCTTGAAATTTTCTGTGATTTTCAGTTACAGGAAAGTTATAAATCTTTTTCATTAACTAGTTATTTTGATTAAGTTTGAAGGAGTTCCCTATGCTAACGAATAAAGTCATAACGGCTCTATAAACCTTTTCATCCACATATTTGCGCGAAAAATCGTTTTCTTCATATGCCTGTATAAAATAAATAGAGAAACGGACTTTGTGCTGAAAGTAATTTGAGACTTTATTTAACTGCTGTGCTTCCTGGCTTCAAATCTCTTTGCCATGGAAAGCAGGCGCAACCTTTTTACTGAATTCCAGGGAAGAGAGGAGTAATTACAATGGAAACTTATATTTATTATTGCAGCTAGGCCTACACGTTGTGCAACTTTTAAGCTGTAACTAGAGGAATTTTAGGTTTTAACCGTTAAGGGTTAAGCTAATTTCATTTCTTCATTTGTGTGACCATAGTGTCCGTAGTTGCTTTACAATTATTGAGGGTATTTTTGTTCTGTCGTTGCAACTACCAAAAAGGCGTGATTTTTTCACCAGAAGCGTTTCGCTTTATTGAGGAAAAGCATCATGAATGGTCTGTAATTAAGTTATTTACATTTTGATTTGCCGGCCCGTGGTGGCCGAGCGGTTCTAGGCACTATAGTCTGGAACGGCGCGACCGCCACAGTCGCAGGTTCGAATCCTGCCTCGGGCATGGATGTGTGTGATGTCCTTAGGTTAGTTAGGTTTAAGTGGTTCTATGTTCTAGGGGACTGATGACCTCAGCAGTTAAGTCCCATAGTGCTCAGAGCCATTTGAACCATTTTGATTTGCCGTTAGATAGAAAAGCAGTTCGTAAGAATAGGTTGATTTGTACTTTCGGTGATTTTTCGACTGATTTCTCGCTTACGGCGGGAAATGGCATTTCCTGGCATATCGTTGTTTTTCTGTGTTAGACACTGATAATTTTGGTCTAATTTTTAGATTTTCTGCAGCACTATTCATTTCTTATGTTTTTTCACAACTCACTTTTATGCACACCACTGTATTCTTTTTGTTTTTGTACTTCAAGTATGTGTTGTTGTTTGAGTTTTGTAGTGTTGCCAACATGACCTACAACATTTAAAAAAAAATTTGATTATTTTAGGTGTGTAATTCTATTTAATTATGCTTCTTTGTAATTATGTACTGTGTAAGAGTAGAGAAGGAATAGCGATGGAGGGATTTTTTTTCTTTTTTTCTTTTTGAGGGTAGGGGGAAACCGTGATGAGTGGACATAAGTATCTAGTGGGAGGGGGGGGGGTTGTGGGAGGGGGTGAAGGATGGAAAAGGCTCTTTTCTTTTTCATGTAATTTCATCAATTATTCTATATAGAGTCTGATTTCCAATATTTATCCGGTCATTGATCAACTGTTTGTTTTGTGTTAATGCTTTTTGTACGTGAAAATTTTCTTGGAAAGGGAGGAGGTGTCTATCTTTACTGATTTTTATGATATTCATATCTTTTTCAATATCGCTTGGTCTATGGTGTTCTTGGTTTAGATGATCCACAAATGTTGAATGATTTGTACCGTATTTAAATGCTCTGATGTGTTCATTATACCTTGTGTCAAATGTCCTGCCAATCATTCCAAAGTATATCTTCTCAACATCTCTGCAACTGAGCTGATAGATAGCACATTGTTGGTATCTGTCTGGTTTTGATTTTTGTTTTGGGATGTGCTTTTGTACGGAATTGTTTGTTTTGTAAGCAATGTTTATGCCTTCTTCTTCGAATATGTTACCTATTTTATTAATGAATTTGTTGTGGTAGGTCGTTGTATGCCATTTCCTTTTGTTGTAGTGCCGCTTGTACCAGTTAGTGTGGTTTGGTTAGCTTTTGCATTATTTGTCTCTGTATTTTTTTTTATTAGTTTGTCTACCATTGTAGACCATGGCCTTGTAACATTAACCAAAACGGCCTTGCTGTGCTGGTACTGCGAACGGCTGAAAGCAAGGGGAAACTACAGCCGTAATTTTTCCCGAGGACATGCAGCTTTACTGTATGATTAAATGATGATGGCGTCCTCTTGGGTAAAATATTCCGGAGGTAAAATAGTCCCCCATTCGGATCTCCGGGCGGGGACTACTCAAGAGGACGTCATTATCAGGAGAAAGAAAACTGGCGTTCTACGGATCGGAGCGTGGAATGTCAGATCCCTTAATCGGGCAGGTAGGTTAGAAAATTTAAAAATGGAAATGGGTAGGTTAAAGTTAGATATAGTGGGAATTAGTGAAGTTCGGTGGCAGGAGGAACAAGACTTTTGGTCAGGTGATTACAGGGTTATAAATACAAAATCAAATAGGGGTAATGCAGGAGTAGGTTTAATAATGAATAAAAAAATAGGAGTGCGGGTTAGCTACTACAAACAGCATAGTGAACGCATTATTGTGGCCAAGATAGACACAAAGCCCATGCCTACTACAGTAGTACAAGTTTATATGCCAACTAGCTCTGCAGATGATGAAGAAATAGATGAAATATATGACGAGATAAAAGAAATTATTCAGGTAGTGAAAGGAGACGAAAATTTAATAGTCATGGGTGACTGGAATTCGTCAGTAGGAAAAGGGAGAGAAGGAAACATAGTAGGTGAATACGGATTGGGGGGAAGAAATGAAAGAGGAAGCCGCCTTGTAGAATTTTGCACAGAGCATAACTTAATCATAGCTAACACTTGGTTCAAGAATCATAAAAGAAGGCTGTATACATGGAAGAATCCTGGAGATACTAGTAGGTATCAGATAGATTATATAATGGTAAGACAGAGATATAGGAACCAGGTTTTAAATTGTAAGACATTTCCAGGGGCAGATGTGGACTCTGACCACAATCTATTGGTTATGGCCTGTAGATTAAAACTGAAGAAACTGCAAAAAGGTGGGAATTTAAGGAGATGGGACCTGGATAAACTGAAAGAACCAGAGATTGTACAGAGTTTCAGGGAGAGCATAAGGGAACAATTGTCAGGAATGGGGGAAAGAAATACAGTAGAAGAAGAATGGGTAGCTTTGAGGGATGAAGTAGTGAAGGCAGCAGAGGATCGAGTAGGTAAAAAGGCGAGGGCTAATAGAAATCCTTGGGTAACAGAAGAAATATTGAATTTAATTGATGGAAGGAGAAAATATAAAAATGCAGTAAATGAAGCAGGCAAAAAGGAATACAAACGTCTCAAAAATGAGATCGACAGGTAGTGCAAAATGGCTAAACAGGGATGGCTAGAGGACAAATGTAAGGATGTAGAGGCTTGTCTCACTAGGGGTAAGATAGATACTGCCTACAGGAAAATTAAAGAGACCTTTGGAGAGAAGAGAACCACTTGTATGAATATCAAGAGCTCAGATGGAAACCCAGTTCTAAGCAAAGAAGGGAAGGCAGAAAGGTGGAAGGAGTATATAGAGGGTTTATACAAGGGCGATGTACTTGAGGACAATATTATGGAAATGGAAGAGGATGTAGATGAAGACGAAATGGGAGATAAGATACTGCGTGAAGAGTTTGACAGAGCACTGAAAGACCTGAGTCGAAACAAGGCCCCGGGTGTAGACAACATTCCATTAGAACTACTGACGGCCTTGGGAGAGACAGTCATGACAAAACTCTACCATCTGGTGAGCAAGATGTATGAGACAGGTGAAATACCCTCAGACTTCAAGAAGAATATAATAATTCCAATCCCAAAGAAAGCAGGTGTTGACAGATGTGAAAATTACCGAACTATCAGTTTAATAAGTCACAGCTGCAAAATACTAACGCGAATTCTTTACAGACGAATGGAAAAACTGGTAGAAACGGACCTCGGGGAAGATCAGTTTGGATTCCGTAGAAATGTTGGAACACGTGAGGCAATACTAACCTTACGACTTATCTTAGAAGAAAGATTAAGAAAAGGCAAACCTACGTTTCTAGCATTTGTAGACTTAGAGAAAGCCTTTGACAATGTTAACTGGAATACTCTCTTTCAAATTCTGAAGGTGGCAGGTATAAAATACAGGGAGCGAAAGGCTATTTACAATTTGTACAGAAATCAGATGGCAGTTATAAGAGTCGAGGGGCATGAAAGAGAAGCAGTGGTTGGGAAAGGAGTGAGACAGGGTTGTAGCCTCTCCCCGATGTTATTCAATCTGTATATTGAGCAAGCAGTAAAGGAAACAAAAGAAAAATTTGGAGTAGGTATTAAAATCCATGGAGAAGAAATAAAAACTTTGAAGTTCGCCGATGACATTGTAATTCTGTCAGAGACAGCAAAGGACTTGGAAGAGCAGTTGAACGGAATGGACAGTGTCTTGAAAGGAGGATATAAGATGAACATCAACAAAAGCAAAACGAGGATAATGGAATGTAGTCAAATTAAATCGGGTGATGCTGAGGGAATTAGATTAGGAAATGAGACACTTAAAGTAGTAAAGGAGTTTTGCTATTTGGGGAGTAAAATAACTGATGATGGTCGAAGTAGAGAGGATATAAAATGTAGACTGGCAGTGGCAAGGAAATCGTTTCTGAAGAAGAGAAATTTGTTAACATCGAATATAGATTTAAGTGTCAGGAAGTCGTTTCTGAAAGTATTTGTATGGAGTGTAGCCATGTATGGAAGTGAAACATGGACGATAACTAGTTTGGACAAGAAGAGAATAGAAGCTTTCGAATTGTGGTGCTACAGAAGAATGCTGAAGATAAGCTGGGTAGATCACGTAACTAATGAGGAGGTATTGAATAGGATTGGGGAGAAGAGAAGTTTGTGGCACAGTTTGACTAGAAGAAGGGATCGGTTGGTAGGACATGTTTTGAGGCATCAAGGTCTCACAAGTTTAGCATTGGAGGGCAGCATGGAGGGTAAAAATCGTAGAGGGAGACCAAGAGATGAATACACTAAGCAGATTCAGAAGGATGTAGGTTGCAGTAGGTACTGGGAGATGAAGAAGCTTGCACAGGATAGAGTAGCATGGAGAGCTGCATCAAACCAGTCTCAGGACTGAAGACCACAACAACAACAACCATTGTTTCTTTATGTCAATATTTTAATGCTATTTGTTTTATAATGGCTAAATATTTCTGGCAATTAGAAGTGTTTAGGGAGATCTTGTTCACCCTCTTTAACCCATATCTGATTGCTGCTTGTTTGTGGTTCTGTGGGTGGTTTGAAGTTGCATTTAAGATAACGTCACTTGTGGGTTTTCTGTATATGTCAAATTTGTGTTTATTATTATTAAATAGAACTACACACACAAAATAATCTAATTTTTTTAAAAAAGTTGTAGGTTAAAGACAAAGTAGTGGAAAGGTCACGTTGGTTAACACTACACAACTCAAACAACAATACATACTTGAAGTACAATAATAAACAGAATACAGTGGTGTGCATAAAAGTGCGTTGTGAAAAAACATAAGAAATGCATAGTGCTGCAGAACATCTAAAAATTAGACCAAAATTATGAGTGTCTAACACACAAAAACAACGATGTGTTAGCAGTCGGTACTTCCCGATGTAAGCGAGAAATCAGTCGAAAAATCACCGAAAGTACAAATTAACCTATTCTTAAATAACTGTTTTTCTATCTAAAAGCAAATCAAAATGTAAATAAATTACAGACCAATGATGATGCTTTACCTCAATAAAGCGAAACGCGTCTGGTGAAAAAGTCACACATTTTTGTAGTTGCAGCGATAGAACAAAAATACCAACAAGAAAGTTAATTTAAGTTTATTAAACCTTTTGCTTAGAATTAAATTTACGCATGTCTACTGTGTGTTTATTTAAAAGTCTGTGGTTCACCCAAGACAGATCGTTGTAGAAGGGGTTCGCGGGTCGAAAAATGTTCAGATCCGCTGTATCAGAGGAAGGCCTCTTAAAAACATCGGCAGCTTCTGGTTTTCACACAAGACAACAAATCTCCACATCCAGCCGTGTATATAAAAGCTTTATAAAAGCTTGGAATGAGAAACATAAAATAGAATTTGTCATATTTCACATTCAGGGTGACTCTGCCTTATGGAGAACTGCGGCGGCAGAAACTTGTACAACATAAATGAATTTGACAAGCTTTCCTCACAAAACGTTGGTTGACATGTACTCAGGGGAGATTACGGACGTAAGTTTTTTCTCTAGAGGTCTATAATCCGTAACTGGAAGTCTTCGAAAGTACTGTTGAGAGATATATCGCGAAAACCCCTAGCGAACTTCTTGAGAATACTGAAAACTAAACTGCCCATACCGATACGTGGAGAAATCATTTGTGTGCTGGACGATAATTTGGGAAATTTCTTATCCGTCTTGGAGTCGAGTGATCTAAAGCCCGGTCCACACGCAACGATCTATCGGCGCAGATGTCTGTACATGCAAAAGATCGCTGCAAATGTGGTGTGTTCACACGACACAAACCCCAATCTACTACTCGCCCGCCATCTGTCGGTGTAGAAATGAAATATCAGTGGTAAGCGACTACGCTCCCCGTAAACGTCAAAATTTAAATCAGTTATTTTGAAATATAGAAATGGAGGAAGTTCTGTTGTGGTCTGTGGTCGCAACTTGTGTTGCAAAAAACATTCAGACCAACCGCAGGAAACAGAGAAAGCGGTCAAAATGGTGTAGACAGTGGCTGCTAAAGCGAAAGCAGTTTTCTCACGTAAATTTACTGCGAGAGTTACAGGGCGAACCAGTTTTGTTTTACATTACCTCGTGTTCCATTTCCTCGCACATTGGCACTCCAATTTCATCTTCAATTGTACTCCTGCTTGGTCTTGGCGTTTCTTGATCACTAAGAAAGACAAGCAGATCAAAATACCATAACGTTGGCTGGTATACTTGATCTACTCCTACACCAGATCTAGATTTTTTCGGTAAACAATTCGCTGACGGACTTAATTTACTTGACTTGCCTTCATGAACTCATCCTTCAGGAAAGCGTAAATAGCTTCACATCTGTTGGGTATTATTTCACTCAATGCTTATTTCGATATTGCAGATGAAAATTCCAAATCCTTGTAGCTCCTTCCTGTTGCTAGGAATCTTAATGTTACCGCCAGCCGTTCATGCGGAGAGATTGCCCTTCTCATACAAGTATTTTTTCTCATAATATGAGGGGTTACAAGCTTTAAGAGATAATTATAAGTTTCGACATCCATTCGCAAATAATTTCGCCAGTTCGCAACGAATTTTTTTATTTTTTATTACCGTTTCTCTGTTTGCCGAGACGTCAACTGCCCGCAATTTTTCAATTAGAGCATTGCATGCGGCTGTCTTTTTGTCTCGGTCACTATATTCTTTACTTTTAATCTTCCACAAACATGGGTGGTTTCTATATATTTCAATGAATTCACTTACAAACTCTCGAGAACACTGACTAGTACCAGCCATTTTAATGCCCTGTGCGCACAAATATAAACACTAGACTGAGCAAACAGCTGTTTCGCGCCAGATTTGCGGCGATCTCCTGTCCACACGCTCCAACTTGTCTGCGCAGATGTGGTTTGAACCCACAGATTTGAGAGGTTTCGCTCAAACCTCCAACTCCAATTTCCAGGTTTGCACACACCTCAGGTTGGTGCAAATCTTCTGTGCACACGCAACGATCTGTCTGCGCACATCTCATGTGCGCAGACATTTGCGCAGACAGATCGTTGCGTGTGGACCAGCCTTAATCCAGGAAAACTGGTGCGAGCTGCAATGGCAACGCCGTGGGGGGAGAGGGGCAGCCACCACCGCCAACGGCCGCAGCGTGGCAACGTCGCTGCGTCGTATCAGGAAAACGAACACCAATATAGACAGAAAAATATCCACAACCCGTCGCACGCAAACAAGTGGCAACGAAATCAAAATAATGGACGTCGTTGAACTCCAGGGTACAGCAGCCTCAAAATACAGGTATAATGGTAGATGGCAACCACACCATTATAACCAGTGGCAGCTGCATTTTAGGCACCCGCCGCCGAGTAATTGCAATAATAATAACGGCCACGGTATGCCTATGCTACTAACAGTGACATGTAAAGTCAACAACTGTAAATGTGTCATGGAAAGTGCAGCATTTAAGTTAAATAGTTTGAGAGCAGTAATCTGCAACAGACATACGTAGTATGTGAATGGATACTAGAATACGAATCAAAAAGTGACAATTTTGCTGTCAAGACAGACAGTATGGGTGGAATGCACTGTCAAGAGCATGTAAATAAAAATCATTAACTATTCAAGCAAGGTACAAACATGTAAATATTTGTGGCTTATGTTTAGTTTTATCATTTCAAATGTAATGGATAAGTTTTGTTCAGAACCTAGTGACCAATCATTTATTAGTGAATTTTCATATGCAAATGATGCAAGCTCATAGTACTAGTTGAAGGATCTGACCATGAGTTGCTTAACACAATGTCTCGTTAACTTAAAATTGGACGAAGTTTCTCTCTATGCTTCTTTGCATACACATTTTTTGATTCGCGCATGGGGTGGACGATTTCTTGCCCACTTTCTTGCTTTGGTCTTTTTGATTCTTTTGATGGTGCGTGTAGAACAATGATGCCCTGTACGACGAAAAACATGAATTTATGAAGTAGAAAACATGTCAGGCCACTGGGGCAAGTGTCTAGCAACACAGCCAAATAGTAAGATAATACACGAATCGCGTATATACATGTAGTTTACACTTTAAAAATCAGAGACAAAAATGTTAAATATGTATATAGTTTTAAAGTTGTAAGAAGTTTCACGATCCCGGAACCGGATAGTTAAGTAGCCCATATTTGTATGTGAAAGTGCACAGAAACAGGTGAAGATTCCGTATGAATTGCAGTTTAAGCCAGCTGAGAAACTCTGAACACTTATTTATGTGATACTGAAAGACTACGCAAACCCAAACACATTAAACGCTTGAAAACAGACAGTAGTGTGTGAATTTGCATTCACCTGTGCTGCGCTGGAATATGGAAGTAATAGTGTGAATGCACTTAATCCTACGTGTCTTCAAAAGTGTTGTTGCACAAAACCAAGCGCAGGACGTTTAAAGGATAAAGAACGCTCAACCATTGTTTGTGGTGGACATTTTTGTAAATACAGTTTGCTGAGAACTGAACTACACTCCTGGAAATGGAAAAAAGAACACATTGACACCGGTGTGTCAGACCCACCATACTTGCCTCGGACACTGCGAGAGGGCTGTACAAGCAATGATCACACGCACGGCACAGCGGACACACCAGGAACCGCGGTGTTGGCCGTCGAATGGCGCTAGCTGCGCAGCATTTGTGCACCGCCGCCGTCAGTGTCAGCCAGTTTGCCGTGGGATACGGAGCTCCATCGCAGTCTTTAACACTGGTAGCATGCCGCGACAGCGTGGACGTGAACCGTATGTGCAGTTGACGGACTTTGAGCGAGGGCGTAAAGTGGGCATGCGGGAGGCCGGGTGGACGTACCGCCGAATTGCACAACACGTGGGGCGTGAGGTCTCCACAGTACATCGATGTTGTCGCCAGTGGTCGGCGGAAGGTGCACGTGCCCGTCGACCTGGGACCGGACCGCAGCGACTCACGGATGCACGCCAAGACCGTAGGATCCTACGCAGTGCCGTAGGGGACCGCACCGCCACTTCCCAGCAAATTAGGGACACTGTTGCTCCTGGGGTATCGGCGAGGACCATTCGCAACCGTCTCCATGAAGCTGAGCTACGGTCCCGCACACCGTTAGGCCGTCTTCCGCTCACGCCCCAACATCATGCAGCCCGCCTCCAGTGGTGTCGCGACAGGCGTGAATGGAGGGACGAATGGAGACGTGTCGTCTTCAGCGATGAGAGTCGCTTCTGCCTTGGTGCCAATGATGGTCGTATGCGTGTTTGGCGCCGTGCAGGTGAGCGCCACAATCAGGACTGCATACGACCGAGGCACACAGGGCCAACACCCGGCATCATGGTGTGGGGAGCGATCTCCTACACTGGCCGTACACCACTGGTGATCGTCGAGGGGACACTGAATAGTGCACGGTACATCCAAACCGTCATCGAACCCATCGTTCTACCATTCCTAGACCGGCAAGGGAACTTGCTGTTCCAACAGCACAATGCACGTCCGCATGTATCCCGTGCCACCCAACGTGCTCTAGAAGGTGTAAGTCAACTACCCTGGCCAGCAAGATCTCCGGATCTGTACCCCATTGAGCATGTTTGGGACTGGATGAAGCGTCGTCTCACGCGGTCTGCACGTCCAGCACGAACGCTGGTCCAACTGAGGCGCCAGGTGGAAATGGCATGGCAAGCCGTTCCACAGGACTACATCCAGCATCTCTACGATCGTCTCCATGGGAGAATAGCAGCCTGCATTGCTGCGAAAGGTGGATATACACTGTACTAGTGCCGACATTGTGCATGCTCTGTTGCCTGTGTCTATGTGCCTGTGGTTCTGTCAGTGTGATCATGTGATGTATCTGACCCCAGGAATGTGTCAATAAAGTTTCCCCTTCCTGGGACAATGAATTCACGGTGTTCTTATTTCAATTTCCAGGTGTGTATATGTAACAGGCTAACAGTAGCTGTTTAGTGGAACCCTTGCCTAGATTAGATCAGTAACAGTGAACGAACGTAAAGCTCGTGAGAAACATGAGTTCACACTACACGAAACAAATGTATAGTAATAACCTTATATAAACTATAAGAAATTTCTAACAAGTCAAATGTACTAACAAAACTCTCTTTATGGTCGCATAATGCGTAACAAATGTGCTTTTGTCTCTCTGATGCTGCTCTTAATTTGTTTCATATAAACCAATGGTGAGCTGTAATACGTATTACGACGTTGAGACGCCATACCAAACCTGATGCGAGCGCCAGGCATCTGTTCCTGTCAACCAGGTGGTGTGGGGGCGGACCCTCATCAAACAACAAAGGCCTCTGACTGTGACGAGGGCCGACATCGAGTGAACTCCACACAACCAAAGCCGCAATAGCAGTCTGCTGTCGCCGACCTGATGACCTAGAGTCTACATTGCGTCTATACAGAATCACACAAAGTGGAATTTTAAAGAACGAATATTGATGCTGACTAATGTCTCTTACATCTGAAGTTTCTAATCATGTCACATTTACAATACTCTGTAAAGTACTGAAACAAAATAACTCGGATTTTGAATGTGATTAATACATTCACTTGCAGGGGAAGGTTAGACTTGTCATGTCGAAACCTGTGCTGCTTTTTTTTACCACTGTGAGTTAACGTTGAAAACAGCCTGTACGTAATATTTTAGCTGCTAACATAACCTGGAAATCTGTAAAGGAAGTTTCCGTGCTTATAGCTAACTGCCTGTTGTCCATGCCTGACATCTCTCGCTACGTTTCGCCAACACTAGTGACAAGGTGGCGTTAGCTACGTGCCGCTCTCTTGCCATAATAATGAGAGCTGAACCGCCCATAGAAAGTTATCGTAAGATAATTAACAATTTCTTGACTAGTACAACTGGCATGTTAATTATAACGTTCTTTCAAAATTGCTATAGAATAGACACACAAATAAATATATGGTTGAAAACACACAAAAATTATTTTTATTTCTTGTAACTAATATTGATACAGTGTTCCAGACATGTATTTTTTGTGCATCAAGAACATACAAGTAAAAACGACGTATGACACCTCTGCAACTCACAGACGTTGTTAGGCGTCCTTAGACAAATGTGGGCCGGTGTCAGAAATAAATCAGGTCTAATATCAGTGTATTCGAGGAGTCCCACGCACATTTAATTAAATTTTGAAACTGTGCTGAGGAAAACTTATAACATACAACTGATTGCAACTTGAGAATATTGCGCTGTAGTAGACTGGAAACTGCAGTAATTTGCAAGCAATAATTTTATTTGTTACTTTTCCGTAAAATGCCTTACACAGGGAAAAATGCTCTATGTAACGGTTGAATTACGTTCGTCGTGCTGGGTGGAATCTAAAGTATCTCAACTTCTTTGTCAGGGTGAGCTCGAAATACAGCTCTTAATGAATCAGTGCTTTTAAGACCTGATCAGGAACCAAAAAGGAGAAGAGATTTGTTCCCTCAGAACAGAAGAAAAGCATGACGTATGAGAAACGCAACGTTTGCATTTCTTATTTTTCCCAACTTCGATGCATCTATCACATGATTCTCTGATTGTTCTTTATAGTCAATGAACGTGTGAGTGTAGTTGACTGCACTGTCGCCTCTGCATATTTTTCCCCCTTTGAATGACAATGTCCTTTTAACACGCATTTCTTTTTGGAGACAGTGTTAATCTGCACTGTAAACGTAAGATTTACTTAAACTACCAATCTTATGATTTGCATCCGTAATAAAAGCTTCCTTCATTTCGGTTTGAATCACTTCATTTTCCAACCTGTTTCTCGATACATATTCTGCTTTTTTCAAAAAATGGTTCAAATGGCTCTGAGCACTATGGGACTTAACATCTGTGGTCATCAGTCCCCTAGAACTTAGAACTACTTAAACCTAACTAACCTAAGGACATCACACACATCCATGCCCGAGGCAGGATTCGAACCTGCGACCGTGGCAGTCGCGCGGATCCGGACTGCGCGCCTAGAACCGCTAGACCACCGCGGCCGGCTTGCTTTTTTTTTCCTTGCCACATTTTATGTGATCTTTTGAAGCGACTAATCCAACTCTGGGAAGCTGTAAATTCTCCAGCACATATCGCTTTGGCAATATCTAACGCCCAATCACGTAAAGCTGTATCGCTGAAACTAAATGAATTTTGTCTGGCTTCGGTAAACAGCTCAAAAAGTCGCGCTTTTAACTGTGTCGCAGTTTCCATTCGAGTCTTACGTCGTCCAGCGACTTCTTTTTTCCATCTGTACAATTCAGGCACAGAACGGACAAAGCGATATTTATTTTGAATATTGCTGACACGTATGCATTTCTTACCACTTTCATTCAACCAATACATCACCGCTTTTTCTTTGTCTGATAGGTAATTTTTGTTCCTGATATTGCTTCCGAAGATAATTGATGATTGATTATACGTTGCAATAACACTCGAAGACTCTTCATCCGTACAAAAATTTTTAACAATGGTCTGCAGAATAGAGGGATACCTGAAAGTAGCATTATATAGCAATACTTGAAGAGAAATCACAGATTCTTTTTAACAAGTGATAGCGGAAAATAAGTGCCCTAGCTCCACTCCCCATAATTCACGTAAAATTAGAAACAATTAGCGCGCTAAAAGCGGTAATCCATTGTTAAAACGCAGGGGATAGCAGAATCTAGGCTTTAGAAATAAAACCTGGATAAAGACCGAACGAACCAAACAAAGCTACAGAGTAGTAAGCCCCACGTTAGAACACAGTTTAGCGGTATCAAAGCACAGTTTTTAAACTCAATACTACGTTCCAAAAGGAATCAATGCGAAAATAATTCGCAAGCTCTTCGCCAAATTCTAACGGACAGGCAGCATAGCTGATGGTCTAGCGGGAAATGTTGGCTCTAGGCAAACTGTAGTTACTACTGCATAAGACGATATTACTTTAAAATGACGTCCATATAAATAACATTAGAATTAAGTTATTCCAAATATTAATGCCAGAATTTCTTCCTCAGTTGTTGAATATTTATTTTCTGCCCTATTAAGTTGTCTGGATGTGTGCACTATGGGAGTGCTTTGTCCATTTATTTCTTGACTAAAAACGCAACCAATGCTAAATTGCTGGAGTCAGAAGACATTATGAACCATTTCCGGTAATCTGGAAAGGCAATAACTGGACTATATTACCTTTAAGTTTTAGAGTCTGGTGGCCAATGAAACTTCATCTCTTTCCTTAACAACTGCCTGAAGGCACTTGTAACTTCAGCGAGTTTTAGCATGAATTTTCGATAAAAATTTGTAATGCCTAAATATGATTGCAGTTCCTTGACTGTCGCAGTGTCAGAAAATTTTTGATGGCATCAACAAGTCGCAGTTCAGCATTATTCCCGTTTTGGCTGACAATATGGCGCAAGTAATGGACTTCCTGTAAAACGAAATTGCACTTTTCCAGGCTAAGGCTTAATTGTGCTACATGCAGACAAATGAAAACCTCACGTAATTGCACTATACGCTCCTGGGTGTATTTAGAGGACACAATTATATCATCCAAAAATATCATGCATTGCTTCAGTTTTCATCCTCAAAATACATCATCTAATATTCGCTGGAAAGTAGCTGGTACTTTTTCCGTCCCAAAGGCATGCAACAATATTGATAATGATCAGAAAGGGTTAAGAATGCTGTCTTTGGACGATCTTCAGACGCCATCTTTAACTGATGGTAGGTCCATAGCTGTAAAATATCGACACTGGCCCAGATTACCTAATGTTTCTGGTATATTTTGCATCAGATACGCATCTGACCCTGTACTCTGGTTTAAGTAGTGGTAGTCGCAAAAGAACTCATATGCTTTCCCCCATTTGGCAATTTTTTCGGTATGATGATGATGATGATGATGATGATGATGATGATAGGTGCTGACCAGGGGATATTACTTATTTCTGTGGTCTCGTCTTGAGGTTGTTGACTTACAAAGTCTTCCATGCTGGGCTGTAAGATTTGGGGAACTCAAAATGGTTTCTTATAAAGAGTCTTTTATGTCCTCCTTGTCTTGTCCCTCTAAATGTGCTACTTTACTTCTTAGTGAGGTGAAGCTGCCAGATCGCCTGGTATTGTGTTATTTAATGTGAAATCCCTGTCCAATTCGTCTTCATCTACTACTTCTAAATCAGCTACCAGGACACCACACGATTGCTGTATTTATCCATGACTGCTGTTATTAATACTGACAGGCATTACTTTGCTTCCTTCAGTTTCCCATTCGTACAACAAACTACCCTATGCAAAACGCTTCACCTTGTCCTATTCATTGTTTTCAGAAAAGGTTCAATAACACAAAAAGAATTCACCAGCAGTTGAGCTCCTACATCAACCCACATTACCTTCCCAGAACCTTTCAGTATAATATCCCACAAGTAGCCTCTAAGGGACTCTGTATGCAGTTTAGGCAGCCAACCTACCGTAATGGATTTTCCTTGAGATAGTAATAGTACTCCAGCGAAAGAGCCAAGATGAAAAGGTGCTCCGTGCTGTCCTACTATACACTGTTCCAAGTCAACTTTATGGGATGAGCAACCGCGATATCTCGCACGAGACTGATTTCATATACAAAGGAGGAGCTTCCATGTCAGCCTGGAAGTTACATTACCACACTTGGAAACTTATAACTATTGAACCGAGTGAATCTACACCATCACCACCTATGCCACTTAATGCCCTGTGTGGCGGATTTAGTTTTACTTTAGCAAATATACTCTTACTTGCCAGACATACCTGAGATCAGGTATCTAACAAAAATTTACGCAACTATCCAATTGCGTAACAGATCAGAAAAAAATCTGCCACGTGTGGTGTGAAGTCCGCCCATTGGACATCTTCCATGCCTCTGCAAATTTCGGTCGCTATTGTTCTGCTCAGAATGCCCAAACCATCTGCATATACAGCACTGCTGTTCTATGCAATTACACTTCATATGCCCCATACGCCTACATCCAAAACATTTATCGTCTGTATCACATATTGCCTTGTTTTCCTGTGGCATGGCGACCACGTCAATATCAGGCAGCGCTTCTGCTGCTTCTGTTTCTTCATTCACAGTCTTTGGGAATTCCATGCGGACTCGTCATGACATTTCTAGCTGTATGCCCTTAAAAACGCATCAAGTAATCACTTGTCAGCTTCCAGGAACACGGATTTGCCAACATCATCATCTTCCATGAGTTCATATGTATTGTCAGCAATTTTGCAGAACTCTCTGTTGATTCTCCATTCTTTTGAAACATACCGTTAAGTTGCTCTTGGTAATGTATCGACGAATACTTTCTCCTATATCTGTCCACCAACCTGAAGACATCGAAAGACTGTACTTCCCTTACTTTTTATGACACGTCACATACATCCTAGTGTCCCCTGCTAATTTTAGCTTGGCTGCACTCGAAACTTGCTAATTATTTCAATTTTATAGCCTAGTGGATGTATCTTATAGAAAAAGACAAAGACATCCTCCCCTGAGTTCGCTGGAAATGGGGTGATCGATGTAGTGCAGTTAGTGTCTTGGACAGGTTGACTAGGGAGTGACATTTCTCTCCTTTCCTCTCTTAGCTGCCATAATTCTGCCTCTAATTGAATTGAACTACTGACAGCCTTGGGAGAGCCAGTCCTGACAAAACTCTACCATCTGGTGAGCAAGATGTATGAGACAGGCGAAATACCCTCAGACTTCAAGAAGAATATAATAATTCCAATCCCAAAGAAACCAGGTGTTGACAGATGTGAAAATTACCGAACTATCAGTTTAATAAGTCACGGCTGCAAAATACTAACACGAATTCTTTACAGACAAATGGAAAAAGTAGTAGACGCGGACCTCGGGGAAGATCAGTTTGGATTCCGTAGAAATATCGGAACACGTGAGGCAATACTGACCCTACGACTTATCTTAGAAGCTAGATTAAGGAAAGGCAAACCTATGTTTCTAGCATTTGTAGAGTTAGAGAAAGCTTTTGACCATGTTGACTGGAATACTCTCTTTCAAATTCTGAAGGTGGCAGGGGTAAAATACAGGGAGCGAAAAGCTATTTACAATTTGTACAGAAACCAGGTGGCAGTTATAAGAGTCAAGGGACATGAAAGAGAAGCAGTGGTTGGGAAGGGAGTGAGACAGGGTTGTAGCCTCTCCCCGATGTTATTCAATCTCTATATTGAGCAAGCAGTGAAGGAAACAAAAGAAAAATTCGGAGTAGGTTTTAAAATCCATGGAGAAGAAATAAAAACTTTGAGGTTCGCCGATGACATTGTAATTCTGTCAGAGACAGCAAAGGACTTGGAAGAGCAGTTGAACGGAATGGATAGTGTGTTGAAAGGAGTATATAAGATGAACATCAACAAAAGCAAAACGAGGATAATGGAATGTAGTCGAATTAAGTCAGGTGATGCTGAGGGAATTAGATTAGGAAATGAGACACTTAAATTAGTAAAGGAGTTTTGCTATTTGGGGAGCAAAATAACTGATGATGGTCGAAGTAGAGAGGATATAAAATGTAGACTGACAATGGCAAGGAAAGCATTTCCGAAGAAAAGAAACTTGTTAACATCGAGTATAGATTTAAGTGTCAGGAAGTCGTTTCTGAAAGTATTTGTATGGAGTGTAGCCATGTATGGAAGTGAAACATGGACGACAAATATTTTGGACAAGAAGAGAATAGAATCTTTCGAAATGTGGTGCTACAGAAGAATGCTGATGATTAGATGGATAGATCACATAACTAATGAGGAAGTATTGAATAGGATTGGGGAGAAGAGAACTTTGTGGCACAACTTGACTAGAAGAAGGGATCGGTTGGTAGGACATATTCTGAGGCATCAAGGGATCACCAGCACAGGATAGAGTAGCATGGAGAGCTGCATCAAACCAGTCTCAGGACTGAAGACCACAACAACAACAATTTATGGACTGCTGAATAGCGTCCTGAGATGAAACTTGCTTCTCCACATTGTCTGCTTACTATTAACTGAGGCCTCAGTGTACCCAATACAAAATGAAAGGAAGAAGAATGGATGGGAAAACAACTACACAGTAAGCATGTATTCGCTTAACTTGTTGAAAACGAATTATGAACTGTTACGTCATCCTAGAACATCTGTGTTGCCAGTCCTTTCTTTGTGTTCCTGCTGCTCATGGACTGCCAAAGTAGCTGGATGTTGATGAGCCAGACTATATGATTCATCGCTCCACATTCCAGAGAGGCCATTAGCCGCTCCCTTGTTCTATGTGCACCTTCTGCTCTGTCCTTTACACTAAGTACAAAACATTAGAACACCACTCCCTTGTTCTGTGTGCGCTTTGTGCTCTGTCCTTTAAACTATGTGCAAAACATTACAACATTCGTGGTCATGCCACATAACATTAGCAAAATACTGACATAAAATTTATAGTATGTAATGGCTCAACTAACACATTCAATTCATTTTCAGACTTTATTTACAGTATAATTTTCTATCCACATACATTTAAAGCGTGATTTTCCATGCACAATATTGTTTTATATCTACAACATTACAGACCTTTTGTCACACAGATTTTGGGTGTTGAGAGTTCCATTGTTTTAGCCTGAGCTATGTGTGTTATTTTGTGTGATCCTTCATAAATAACATAAAAAAGTTTTATTTCACTATCTATCTTGGCTGATTTAGCCCTTGCCGTCACCAATACAGATTCACCAATTTGAAATGATTGTGCCAGTTTTCCATGATTATATACCTCTTGTCTTCTCACAGATTTCTCCTGTAGTATGTCCTCGGACTGTATCAACACATCTACATAACATGTCCCTCTTGATGAGAGTTTCGCTCCTAATACACCATCCAACATACACTGAGGTGACCAATGGAACATTTCAGGCATTACCCCTCACCATGAAAAATGCAGTGGCCGACGGCTTTCACTTAACGACTGAAAGCAGTGGCCTTTGCGTAAAGCTGTCAGTGCTAACAAAAAAGCAACATTACGTGAAATACCCGCCGAAATCAACGTGGGGCTTACGACTAACGTATCCGTTAGGGCAGTACGGCAAAATCTGGCGTTAATGGGCTACGGCAGCAGACGACCGATGCAAGTGTCTTGGCTCACAGCATGCCATTGTCTGCTGCGCCTCTTCTGGGCTCGGGACGGAGTCGGTTGGACGCTAGACGACTATAAAACGATGGCCTGCTTAGACGAGTCCTGATTTCAGTTAATAAAGCTGTGGTAGGGTTCGAGTGTGGTGCAGGCCTGTAGCGTTGCTCTTGGGGGCAAAAAGAAAAATAATTGTTATTTCATATTTTTTTTTAAAAAAATGTCGAAAAAGTGAATATTTTGGTGGCCCACTTGGCAACAGAATCAGGGATTGATTACACTATTACAATAACATACGCTGAGCATTAAATACCTGAATAAGAGAAACATTATCATTTCTGTGCATTTTTATATTCGCGATGTAGTCATACCCGGAACAACACTAAGGGACCCGAAGATTTATAGACTTTAAAAGAAATGCAACACTACACAATTTTAAAAAAAGGTGGTTCAGAAATAATAGGAAAACGATAATGTTCCTTCTGCCTCATGCTGCATTCGGCCCATCAGCGTGATCGTAATTTCTAGTGATGAACTAACACAAAATAATTATCAATTAAGTAAATGAGGAGATGGAAATCATCAAGGTTTATTTACTAAAATAAGCACACTTATCTTTAACACACTTTTTTTAATGGTACGTACCGTTACAATAGATGACCATTGTGGTTAAATACTTTATACATAGCAGTCAAAATGTCCTCTTGATGCTGTCTGTTCGTAATCAGTTACAAGAAACTACATGTTTTCTGATTGGAAAAATAACAATTAGCATATTCACTCAATATTTTCACATGAAATATAAAATACCGTTGCGGAACGCAACAAGTCCGCGTCCGCCTTTCATGGAATACAAACAGTAAAAGGAGATTGTCCATTAATGGACATGATATTTCCGGCCGTGAAAGTCTACATTTTATTATCAGTAAAAGGTGAGACGCCAATTGCCTCATTTGTCTTGAAACAACAGAATTCTTTTTTTTCATATCATTAATCGATACATGAACATAAAGATTTACAGGCACCGCGCAAGATCGGCACAGTTAAAGAATAATAGATTCTGTCGCTGCTAAGCGATAGTTCATTTCTTTTATTTTACAATTGTTCGATAACTTTAGGCCATCAGGCGTTTACTATTGAGCGTATATTAATGTTTGTTAGGCGAAAATTACTAATATTACAGGCCCCACGAAGGCATGGACCGAGGTTGTCAACAATGCACTGTAGAAGCTGTTAATGGTTCCTTAATGGTGCTAGCTACATTTAAATAGAATGGGCTGGGTCCTCTGGCCCAACTGAACCGATCGTTGACTGGAAATGGTTATGTTCGGCTACATGGAGGCAATGTGCAGCCATACATGAACTTCATGCTTCCAAACAACGATGGAATTGTTGTAGCTGACAATGGGCCATGTCACCGTTTGAAGAACATTCTGGACAGTTCCAGGCGAATGATTTGGCAACGCAGATCGGCCGACGTAAATCCCATCGAACAGACATGAAGTCAGTTCGTGCACAAAATCCTGCAAAGACAACACTTTCGCAGTTATGGGCGATTGTAGAGGCAGTATGGCTCAGTATTTCTGCTGGGAGCTTCCAACGACTTGAGTCCATGCCACATCGACTTGCTGCACTACATCGGGCGATAGTAGGTCCGACCCGACACTAGGAGCTATCCCGTGATTTTTGTCACCTCAGTGTAAATATTTCTGGTTCTTCACATTTAAGTGCTGTGCAGTTGTTAATTCTTCAGTTACAGACTTTCATTGCAAGTAGAATTCTACATATTTTTAAAACGAATTATCTGAAGTATGGACGGTTCAGCCACACTTCGTTGGTCGTTCACCGTATTGTACCATGAACAGACAAACCTTTTTTTTACTGTGGACCATATGACTCTTGGAAATGTACTGGGTTGCTTTCATGATTTAACAATTTTACCTGTAATTAACTTGTAACTGGTTTTTGATAATACTTCGGTGGACTCGACACGTTGTATTCTTTGCAAAGTTGCAAAATCGGGATCCCTGAGACCACACTACATCAGACTACACTACACGGCTACAGTCAATTTCCGTCCAGCTTCCATGTTGCTTGGTCTGCTGATGACGTGCACCTCTATGTTAGGTGAGCAATGGCCTGTTGCTGACGTCAAATGTCCATGCAGTCCCAATCGCAAGGTTTGCTCGGACACTATTTCAGATAGACATGAATTCACAGGTAGACGCAGTTCGTGTCAAATTTGAGACTGACTGGTTAGGGGTTCAGGGGAGCCCCGCCCCAACCCCCCCCCCCCCCTCAACCCCCCCCCCCCCCCACCTCGCTCGCCCCCACTACTCGCTGCGTGCCAAATCGAAGGTACCGTACATCAACCATAATGTTAATCGGATATGGGAAAGTTAATATGATATTAGCAAAGTGCAGAAGCACGCAAGGAAAGGCCCCAGATTTAGTATCGCTTAATGAACGTTATAATGCACAAACAGTATTAGGTACAGAAAACAGGTTGAACCCGGAAATGAATAGCAACGAAATCATAAGTTCAGATTGGAATATTTATCGCAGGGATAGGTTAGCCGCGAATGGTGGCAGCGTATTTATTGCAGTAAGGAATTTGATAATATCCAGCGATGTTACTACGGGTTCCTAATGTGGGTAAAAGTCGGTTAAAAATGATAATCGGACTCTTTGATTGACCTCCTGGGTCAGGAGCTGTAGTGGTAGAACCCTTCAAAGAGAACTTGCAGAATATGATTAGTAACTTTCCCGATCACGTCGTTGTAATCTACATCTACATACATACTCCGCAATCCACCATACGGTGCGTGGCGGAGGGTACCTCGTACCACAACTAGCATCTTCTCACCCTGTTCCACTCCCAAACAGAACGAGGGAAAAATGACTGCCTATATGCCTCTGTACGAGCCCTAATCTCTCTTATCTTAGTTTTGTGGTCTTTCCGCGAAATGTAAGTTGGCGGCAGTAAAATTGTACTGCAGTCGGCCTCAAATGCTGGTTCTCTAAATTTCCTCAGTAGCGATTCACGAAAAGAACGCCTCCTTTCCTCCAGAGACTCCCACCCGAGTTCCTGAAGCATTTCCGTGATGATCAAACCTACCAGTAACAATTCTAACAGCCCGCC
Source organism: Schistocerca americana (assembly GCF_021461395.2). Classification (NCBI taxonomy): domain Eukaryota; kingdom Metazoa; phylum Arthropoda; class Insecta; order Orthoptera; family Acrididae; genus Schistocerca; species Schistocerca americana. The sequence continues at coordinate 386,943,978 of NC_060120.1, forward strand.
TCTGAAAAGCTTCTATGTCCTCCCTCAATCCGACCTGATAGGGTTTCCAAACGCTCGAGCAGTACTCAAGAATAGGTCGTATTAGTGTTTTATAAGCGGTCTCCTTTACAGATGAACCACATCTTCCCAAAATTCTACCAATGAACCGATGACGACTATCCGCCTTCCCCACAACTGCCATTACATGATTGTCCCACTTCATATCGCTCTGCAATGTTACGCCCAAATATTTAATCGACGTGACTGTGTCAAGCGCTACACTACTAATGGAGTATTCAAACATTACAGGATTCTTTTTCCTATTCATCTGCATTAATTTACATTTATCTATATTTAGAGTTAGCTGCCATTCTTTACACCAATCACAAATCATGTCCAAGTCATCTTGTATCCTCCTACAGTCACTCAACGACGACACCTTCCCGTACACTACACATCATCAGCAATCAGCCGCACATTGCTATCCACCCCATCCAAAAGATCATTTCTGTAGATAGAAAACAACAGCGGACTTACCACACTTCCCTGGGGCACTCCAGATGATACCCTCACCTCCGATGAACACTCACCATCGAGGACAACGTACTGGGTTCTATTACTTAAGAAGTCGAATAGGGATAACTTCAACTTGTCAGGTATAGATTGGGAGAGTCATGCGATCAAAACTGGTGACAGAGACAGGGATTCGTGTCACACTATTCTGAAATCTTCTCCGAAATTAACTTCGAGCGGATAATTAGGGAACCAACTCGTGAAGGTAACGGCTTAGACCTCCTACCAACAAACAGACCTGACCTTATCGAATCAATTAACATAGACGAAGGTATCAGTGATCATAACGCTGAAATAGCAACTGTGACCAAGGGTATCACAAGGAATATTGAGAAAGGTAGGAAAATATTTTTGCTTAGCAAGAATGACAGAGTATCTGAGAAGTCAACATCAAATATTCAGTGCTGAGGACGGAGACGTGGAGCACAAATCGAAAAAAATTATGAAGCATCGTTTAGTATGCCTTAGATCAGTGCTTCCCAACCTTTTCAGCTGGCGGACCCCTTCTACAGTCGAAAATCCATGGCGGACCCCTAGTCAGTCAAGAGCACAGTAACGTTAAATTTCAGAGCGAAACCCATGGGAACTGAAAGCTTCTTAATGCAAGTGCCATGTTCCCAATGACCCTCCCGCCCTCCCCCCCCCCCCCCCCCCTCTCGAAGTTTCAATAGTCTTTGGAGCTTCTTGTGATTATTCTTCCTTTGGTCGTCCTCCCTCCTCATTCATTTCAACTGGAAACTTCCCTAGTTGTGAAGGCGATGGAGAAGTCGCACCCTTCTTCAGTGATCCTGACTTCAGCCACGGATCCATGTTAGAAGTAATAAACTGGTCAAAAATCGACTTATGAAATAGGTAGTGCACTGACAAAGCAAGTTCAACATTTAACGATGCCTGGGGCCGCATACGTGCCAGCGAGCGCTGTGATTGGTCGACAAAGCTTGCTCCGCGCATGCGTAAAAGGTTTCACCGCATCTAGCGCCTTGAGCCGGCGCACAAACGACCCCCGTATTGTTGCGAAACAGTCGATCAGAGAAGCCGCATTCTCCGGCGCTAAACAGTGTTTGCGTTCTCACTTAGGAACCGCAAAGGCTGCTTGGGAATACGACCTGAAGTAAAAGTACACATGTTTTTCACACGAAAAAAAAATAGTGATGAATTTGATTTTCACATTTTTATTCAATAATTTTACTCATTATTTTACACGATTTGGTGAAAGGTGGCTGCGGACCCCCTAGAAAGAGCCGGCGGACCCATAAGGGGTCCGCGGACCACACGTTGGGAAGCCCTGCCTTAGATAATACGTTCCGAGCAAGGTCTTAAGGGGTGGGGAAGACACTCCATGCTTTATCAGCCGTGTTACAGAACGGCTACGTAAACAAAGAGAGCTTCAGCCACAGATTCAAGAGAAGACGAAAACTAGCTGACAAACAAATCCTGAACGACGCGAATATAAGCGTAAGGAGAGCAATGAGAGAACCGTTCAGTGGCTTTGAAAGTAAAATCTTGTCATCTGACCTGACTAAAAATCTTAAGAGGTTTTGGTCTTATACAAAATTATTAACCGGCGTGAAATCATCTACCTAGTCACTCGGGGACCATAGTTGTACCAACACGGAAGATGACACAGAGAAGGCCAAAATACTGAATTAGATCTTCCGAAATTGTTTCACCGCGGAAGATCATAACACGCTCCCTTCTTTTAATCACTGCGCGAATGCCGAAATGGCAGATATTGAGCTAAGTGATTGCGGAATAGAAAAGTAACTACAATCACTTAGTAGTGGAAAGGAATCAAGTCCAGATGAGATACTAGTAAGGTTCTACAAAGATTATGCGAAAGAGTTTGTACCCCTTCTAGCAGCAGTTTATCATAGTTCGCTGGAGCTACGAAGGGTACCTAGCGACTGGAAAAAAGCTCAGGCCATTCCCGTTTTCAAGAAGGGCCGTAGGACAGATGCACATAATTACAGGCATATATCGTAGACGTCAGTCTATTATACAATTACGGAACACATTTTATGCTCAAGAATTACGACGTTCTTGGAGAATGAAAATCTCCTTTATAAAAATCAACATGGATTCCGCGAACAGAAATAACTCAGCTCGCTCTGTTCCTGCATGAGATCCTTGGTGCTGCAAACAACGGCGCTCAGGATGATGCCTTGTTCCTTGACTTCAGGAAGGCATTTGAGATCGTCCCGGACTGCCGTTTAGTAAATACAAAGAAAAAAAAACAGCTTTTCGAATATCGGAGCAGATTTGCGACTGGATTCACGATTTTCTTGCAGATAGAGTTCAACAAGTCACTCCTAACAGAACAAAATCAGCGTAAGTATATTCCGCAGACCCCTCGCAAATATGGTAGGATCGTTGCTGTTTACAATGTACAGACTGTAAATGATCTAGTAGAAAGCGTCGGAAGATATTTAAGGTTGTTCGCAGATGATGCGGTTGTCTATAAGAAAGTAGCAACGCCAGAGGACGGTATCGATTTGCAGAATGCTATACGGACGACTGATGCGTGGTGCAGGCTTCGGCAGTTGAGCCAGAACATAAATAAATGTAACATATTGCGCATAAATAGGAAAATAAATCCACTACTGTACAACAACACTTCTGATAACAAATTGCTGGAAACAATATCTACCGTAGAATATCTGTAACTATCCTGAGCGACCTTAACTGGAACGACCACATTAAAGAAAAAGCAGGAAAAGTAGATGCCAGACGGAGATTCAGAGACAGAATCTTAAGGTGAACGCTCAAACTCCAGTCGCAGACGCTTCAAGAGAGGCGTTGTGCATACCAAAGAGATTTGTCACTGAAATGTCGAAAGAATCCTTTCCCGGAAAAGTCGGACAACATACTTCCTCCCACATACATGTCGCGAAATAACCACGACGAGAAAATTCGAGAAATTAGAGCTAATTCAGAAGCATGCCGACATTCGCGAGTTTCTGTCACTGTTCTTGTGTCGTACTGCTTGACTTCGGGTGGTGGACAATTCTTTGTAGACTCGGTGGCAGGGTCGTTGCTTGGTGTTTTGCCGCCATAGGCGAGAACTGAAAAATGGCGCCATTTCTTTTTTAGTGCCATCGGTCTCCCCGATACCACCGCCGCCCCTTCCACCACCACCATCACCACCCAAGGCCACAACAATTCAGATCTTCTATTATGATTTTAATCCTTAAACAAAGATGATCAGACGCCCTCTGTTTCTGGGGACAGTCCTTAATTTTCATGTTTTGTCCTCGATTCCTTTAAAACTGATTGAGAACAACAAATGTCCTCAGTTTCATACTTTTTTTTCAATTTTTCAAATTCCCCAAACAAATTTAAATAGGAAGAACATGCTGAACATTTTAAACTAGAACTCAACTGAAAATATCAGTGCAACCAAATTTGGCATCAATTACTTACTTTATTTAATTGCAAGAAAATGAACTAATAAAGCCGTGGAACTTTTTTCTGGCACGAATGAATTTTTCCTTGAATTGGAAATTATGCTATACTGAGGGTGACATGCCGATTCATCAAACTAGGTCATCTGGATAATCGTGGTGTTATTTCGTTTTTGTTCTAATTGCAATACTTTTAGAATATGGAATAAATCTCATCTCTTTCACCATCCACTTTCGTCGAAGTAATTAAATACTTATTAAGTATCTATTCACTATGCTTTTGGAAAAGGGAAGCAGCGGTTGGGAAGGGAGTGATACAGGGTTGTAGCCTGTCCCCGATGTTATTCAATCTCTATATTGAGCAAGCAGTAAAGGAAGCAAAAGAAAAATTTGGAGTAGGTATTAAAGTCCATGGAGAAGAAATAAAAACGTTGAGGTTCGCCGATGACATTGTAATTCTGTCAGAGACAGCAAAGGACTTGAAGGAGCAGTTGAACGGAATGGACAGTGTCTTGAAAGGAGGATATAAGATGAACATCAACAAAAGCAAAACGAGGATAATGGAATGTAGTCGAATTAAGTCAGGTGATGCTGAGGGAATTAGATTAGGAAATGAGACACTTAAAGTAGTAAAGGAGTTTTGCTATTTGGGGAGCGAAATAACTGATGATGGTCGAAGTAGAGAGGATATAAAATGTAGACTGGCAATGGCAAGGAAAGAGTTTCTCAAGAAGAGAAATTTGTTAACATCGAGTATAGATTTAAGTGTCAGGAAGTCGTTTCTGAAAGTATTTGTATGGAGTGTAGCCATGTATGGAAGTGAAACATGGACGACAAATAGTTTGGACAAGAAGAGAATAGAATCTTTCGAAATGTGGTGCTACAGAAGAATGCTGAAGATTAGATGGGTAGATCACATAACTAATGAGGGGGTACTGAATAGAATTGGGGAGGAGAGGAGTTTGTGGCACAACTTGACAATAAGAAGGGACCGGTTGTTAGGACATGTTCTGAGGCATCAAGGGATCACAAATTTAGCATTGGAGGGCAGCGTGGAGGGTAAAAATCGTAAAGGGAAACCAAGAGATGAATACACTAAGCAGATTCAGAAGGATGTAGGTTGCAGTAAGTACTGGGAGATGAAGAAGCTTGCACAAGATAGAGTAGCATGGAGAGCTGCATCAAACCAGTCTCAGGACTGAAAACAACAACAACATGCTTTTGAAAGCAATTCAGTGTTTTAATATTTCTTTTTTTTTCATTTTTCTCCTTATTTGTTCAATTTCTTCGCGGTTCAATTTGAAATTAATTTTTTCCGCCCTTTGCCGCCCCAAAAATTGTCCGGTCCTAGGCAGCCGCTTAGTCTTGTCTAATGGTAGAAACGGTCCTGTTCGTTGGGCAGACCGCATTGTACACCAACAAATCTGAACACATCAATTACAGGGTGGTGACGCGCAAGTCCAAGTACCATAGCTTCTTTCTGTCATCGTCTCTAAGTCAACCCGTGTTACTACACCGAATCCACACACACCACTTTGCTGCAATGATCAAATTCAGCGGTGAAGGGTCATGTTACCGTCTGGCACAACTTCTACATGATCTACATCAATAGCTTGTGGTACAATAAAAGAATTCTTTGCTACATATTTAACAGTGTTACATGAACATACGGATATAGATATCAACATTTCATTTCCTCTCTATTTCTCTTAATTTGCCGAAATCGAATAATATTATTCCGGAACAGTTACTTTTGCTTGTCGAGACGCCATCCCTAAGTTAAAAATACTTTTCGTAAATGTATATTCTACAAAATGTGAAAACGAACTGCGTAGCACAATTAATTCACGTGAGCTTTTTTATCAATTAGAGTCCACACCAAAGAAGATTAGCTTCAAAATATGACACACATTATTAAATGATCCAATATACATCCTGCACTCTACATTCACACTACCAAAAGAAGGAAAACAAAGCTCCCGAGCATGTCAACAGTGAGTTACATGTTCAGATTCCTTCTTGCAAAGCAGGTAGTGTATTTATGGCAACGTGTTACGTAACTTTCTTGGTACTGTTGTGTTCGCTGCTCAGACACATTGCCAAGGGCGACGTGTTGCTGTCGGAAGTTCTGTTTATTGTTTGCTCACGTCCCGTTACTCTAAGACACGTTGTAAAGCGGAGACTTTTCCTCGCTGTTTCAAACACACGTGCAGAGGCCACAGTGACTGTTCCATTCAGCTCGTACAAACAATGACATGCCTGTTTTTATTCCAATGTGATGATGACTTGCTTTTACGCTGAGGTAACAAATGTCATAGGATAGCGATTTTCACATATTGAGATGGCGATAGTATCGCGTATAGAAGGTATAAAACAGCAGTGCATTGCCGGAGTTGTCATTTATAATCAGGTGATTCACGTGAAAAGGTTTCCGACGTAATTCTGGCCGCACGACGGGAATTAACAAACTTTGAATGCGTAATGGAGTTGAAACAAGATGCATGGGACGTTCGATTTCGAAAATCGTTAGGGAATTCAATATTCCGAGATCCACAGTGACCAAAATGCCGAGAATACCAAATTTTAGGTAGTTCCCCACACCACAGACAACTCAGTGGCGAAGGCTTTCATTTACCGACCGACAGCAGCGGCGTTTGCGAAGAGTTGTCAGTGGTAACAGACAAGCAACACTGTGTGAAATAACCCCAGAAATCACCGTGAGACGTACGACGACCGTATCAGTTAGGACAATGCGGCGAAATTTGGCGTTAAAGGGCTATGGTAGCAGACGCCCGACGCGAATGCCTTTGCTAACAGCACATCGCCTGCAGCGCATCTCCTGGGCTCGTGACCGTATTTGGTTGGGCCCTTGGCGACTGGAAAAGAGCAGCCTGATCAGAGGGGTCCCCGATTTCAGCTGGTAAAAGCTGATGGTAGGGTTTGGGTGTGGCGGAGATACCACGAAGCCATGGACCCAAGTTGTCAACAAGGCGCTGTGCAAGCTCGTGGTGGCTCCATAGCGGTGTGGGCTACGTTTAAATGGAAAGAACGTAGTCCTCTGGTCCAACTGAACAGATGACTGACGGGAAACGATCATGTTCTGTTACATGGAGACCATCTGCGGCCATTCGTGGACTTCATTTTCGTGGATGACAATGTGCCATGTCGCCGGGCCACAGTTGTTCGGAATTTGTTTGAAGAACATTTTGGACAATTCGAGCGAGTGATTTGGCCACCTAGATCGCCCGACGTGAATCCCACCGAACATTTGTGGGACGTAGTCGCGAGGTCAGTCCGTGCACAAAATGACGCACCGGCAACACTTCAGCAGTTACGGACGGCTATAGAGGCGTCAAGGCTCAATATTTCTGCAGCGGACTTCTAACGACTTGTTGTGCGTAGATGCAGCACTACACCGAGCAAAAGGAGGACCGACATGGTATTAGGAGGTTTCCCATCACTTTTGTCACCTCGGCGTATTAAACGTTCTGCATGTATGGAGTGCATACATTACTCTTCATTGCCCTTATAATTACGTTATTTGCACCTGATGCTAAAACATTTTGCAGGTAGCTCAATACCGACTTAAGCCGGCTGAATTGGATGCCATCTTCCGTTGCAGCAGCACTAGGACAGAGCGCAGTATTCGTTTCAGCAGTGTTTTATGAGCTTCTAGCTAGAAGCTGCTTATTTTGGTTTTACCTGAGCACTTGTGGATTAGTTCTCATATTTAACGTGTGTTTGTGTATTTTTGCGGCACAGTCCTGGGTTTCAGTAACTGCGTAGTCCAGATTTCTGCCTTCTTTGGTGTGCATAGGGACTATGATTGCTGTGTTCGGATGTAGCCTAAGTTGGTGTCCGTTCGCTCACAGCTCCATCTGTAGCTTTGTCGACAGGACCGATTGTGGTCCATTGGCACAGGACTGTGTGGAGGGTCATCATCACAGGCTCAGACGCTTCTGCAACGGTGTAGTCTACAGATTCCTTAACTTGCAGTAGGGTGGTAGGTTTTTGGGTTACAGGTTGCGGGTTCATTACACACAGGAGATGGCAACATGCAAGGGGCGATGTGGAGTGGACTGGGAGTATTATAGTCGTAAACCGTAGCAGGCGTGTTGGGAAAGAACCAGAGCTTCAAGCACCAACAGAAAGAACTGAAGCTCAATTCGTTAATAGACACTGAAAGCCGCCTAAAGCCGGAGATAAGTTCAGCCAAAATTTCTTCAAGAACCTAACGGCGTTCACAAATGATAGATTAACTGTCAGAAGAAGTCTGTCTTGTAGTGAAATTAAAGTAGATGGACCCTATTAGTTGATATGGGATCGGAATAAAATAATAATTGGTTCCTTTTACCGACACCCCCACTCAGTTGACGAAGTTGCTGAAAGGTTAAAAGAAATTGCAAACAGGTAGACCACTCATACAATTATAGTTGGTGGCGACTTCAATGTACTATTGATATGTTAGTGAAAATACATGTCTAATGTCGGTGGAAGGGACGAGACATCGTCCAAAATTGTATTGAATGCTTTCTCTGAAAATTATGTTGAGCAGTTAGTTCAGGAGTCCACGCGAAGTGAACATGGTAGCGAAAACATACTTCGCATCTTCGCAGCAAACATGGATCATCATGGCAGATACAGGGATTGGTGACCACAAGGTCTTGTAACAAGACTGAATACTGTAAGATACGCATCGACCAAAAACAAATGCAAAATACATTTATTTAAAAAGCCGATAAAAATTCATTCACTTATGCTTTCCTAGGAAACAGGCTTCACTCCTCCTGAACTATGTACTAATTATAGACCAGATGTAGCTTAAATTGAGATAAATAATAGCAACGGCTATTGAGAGATTCATACCACGTAAATTAATAACAGATGGAGCAGATCCCCCATGGTACACTAAAAAGGTCTGAAAAATGTCGTGGAAGCAACGAGAAAAGCATACCAGCTTTAAAACATCATAATATTTCCAATGTTGGCAGTATTTTACAGGAGCTCCAAATTTAGCGTGAGTTTCACTGGTAGATGCTTTCAGTGTTTTCCACGACGAAACTGTCTCGAAATCTGGCAGAAAATAAAAGGAGATTCTGGTTGTATACGAAGTACACCAGCAGCAAAACGTAGTCATTACTCCGATTGCACAGCAATGGTAACGTTACCGACGACAGTGACAGTGAAAGCGGACTTAATAAATACGGTTGTTCGAAATTCCTTCACCGAAGAACACGCAGTAAATATCCTGAGAATAATGAACAGGCTTCAAACCCTATAACGTATAAGTCGGTATCTTTGGACTGGAGAAGAAACTCAAATCATTTAATTAAGAACGTCTTCCAGTCCAGATTGTATACCAATTACATTCCTATCAGAATACGCTGATAAGGCTCCGTACTTAGCAGTGACATACAACCGCTCAATCGGCGATAGATCCGTACCTAAAGACTGGAAAGTTGCACAGGTCACGCAAATACTCAAGAAAGGAAATAGGAGTAATGCACGGTATTACAGATCCATATCACTAACGTTGATTTGCAGTAGGACTTTGGAACATGTATTCTATCACTATGACTTAGTGAATATAACGGTTCTCAGAGCTCTACTTTCCGTAATTTTGACCGGGAAATTCTACAAACAACAAAAACTTTTGCATCATGCTGGTTACCAGAACTCCTGAAGATAGACGTTGACTGTGGATATTGTATCACAGACACAGTCCCTTTGATTGTTCAGAGAGGTCACTAACCCCGCCCAAAGATGTAATCAACCATGCATGAGCAGTGCCTATTAGACGGAGGGGGTACGACAGCCGATCAGTTCCAATCATTCCACCAGGAAGGACGTACACGACTCATGTTGTCTGTAGTTCAACCATGTCTAGACGGTCAATATCGCGGTTCGATCGCGTCTGCATTGTTACTTGGTGCCAGGAAGGGCCCTCTACAAGGGAAGTATCCAGGAATCTCGGAGTGAACCAAAGCGATGTTGTTCGGAGATGGCCGAGATGCAGAGCGAAAGGAACTGTCGATGTCATGCCTCTCTCAGGCCGTTCAAAGGCTGCTACTGCAGTCACAACCCTCCAGAAATTCCTTACTGACAACAACATCCTGTTGCCTGAACAGTTTGGATTCCGCGCTGAGCACTCCACAGTCCAACAATGCCTGCGCTTGGTTGAACACGCTTGTCTGGCCAGGGCAAAGAGAGAATCCACAGGAGCAGTATTCCTGGACATAGAGAAAGCATTTGACCGCGTCTGGCACGATGGCCTAATATTTAAACTAGATCACATAGGGTGCCCAGAACATATAATAAAGATCATTGACTCATTTCTTGCGGAGCGTCACTTCTTCGTAAGAAATGGGACAGGATCGAGCCAGATGCGACCGATTGCGGCCGGAGTTCCCCAAGGTTCGGTTTTAGGTCCAGTCCTATACTCCATTTACACGAACGACATACTGAAGCAGGTCGGCGGGGAGATCGCTCTCTACGCCGACGACACAGCCATCTACAGGAGTAGCCGCAACCTTAACTTCATACGACGAAAGTTGCAAGCCCACCTCGACTCCATAACGCAGTGGTGCAATTTATGGAAAATTAAAATCAATCCAAATAAAACCCAGGCCATATACTTCACAACCAGGCTAAAACTCCCAGACCAACAACTAACAATTGGTGGTCGGGACCTAGCCTGGCGAAATTGCATCACATATCTCGGGATGGAGATCGACAACCGCCTCACATGGAGGCAACACGTAAAGAAAGCGGCAAACAAAGGGTGCCCGCTCCTGTCCCAACTATACCCTCTTCTGAAGGGTGAAGGACTCACCTTGAAATGCAAAATGCTTCTCTGGCGCCAACTCATGCTTCCGGTCATCCTGTATGGTTCGGAAGTGTGGTCAATGGCGTCAGACACCTCACTTTCAAGACTACAACGGTTACAAAATAAAACCTTCCGGGTAATCACAGGTGCTGACAGATACGTCCGCAACACACATATCAGAGAATTCCTAGAACAGCCCACCATCTATTCCCTCATAAAGGAAAAATCTGCCAAACTTTATGAGAGAACACAAACATCGCCCCATCACCTCATTCAAAACTTAGGCTGCGAACATCCAGACCTTCAACATAAGAGACCTAAATTAACCCTCACGCGCCACTTTAGGGACATTTAAAGCACACACACACACACACACACACACACACACAGAACAAACATTTACTCAAAAACACGCACACAAACCAAACCACCATCTTCATGAATCCTCTAGCGCATTCCTAGAAGTCAGACGGGCACAGCCCAGTGGTACTTCATTACAAAAGTGCAAACAGAAAGCATCAGCTACTGCAGTGGATGACCGCTACCTACGGATTATGGCACGGAGGAACCCTGACAGCAACACCACCATGTTGAATAATGCTTTTCGCGTAGCCACAGGACGTCGTGTTGCGATTCAAACTGTGCGCAATAGGCTGCATGGTGCGCTTCACTCCCGACGTCCATGGCGAGGTCCATCTTTGCAACCACGACACCATGCAGCGCGGTACAGATGGGCCCAACCACATGCCGAATGGACCGCTCAGGATTGGCATCACGTTCTCTTCGCCAGTGAGTGTCGCATTTGCCTACAACTAGGCAATCGTCGAAGACGTGTTTGGAGGCAACCTGGTCAGGGCGAACGTCTTAGACACACTGTCCAGCGAGTACAGCAAGGTGGAGATTCCCTGATTTTTTGGGGTGACATTATGTGGGGCCAACGCACTCCGCTGGTGGTCATGGATGGCGCCGTAACGGCTGTGCGATACGTGGATGCCGTCCTCCGACCAATAGTGCAACCACATTGGCAGCATATTGGCGAGGCATTCGTCTTCATGGACGACAATTTGCGCCCCCATCATGCACATCTTGTGAATGACTTCCTTCGGGATAACGACATCGTTCGACTAGAGTTGCGAGCGTTTTCTTCAGACATGAACGCTATCGAATATGCCTGGGGGCTGTTTATGGACGACGTGACCCACCAACCACTCTGATAGATCAACACCGAATCGCCGTTGAGGAGTGGGACAATCTGGACCAACAGTGCCTTGATGAACTAGCGGATAGTATGCCACGACAAATACAGGCATGAATCAATGCAAGAGGACGTGCTACTGGGTATTAGAGGTACCTGTGTGTGCAGCAATCTGGACCACCACCTCCGAAGGTCTCGCTATTTGGTGGTACAACATGCAATGTGTGGTTTTCATGAGCAACAAAGAGGGCGGAAATGATGTTTATGTTGGTCTCTATTTCAATTCTCTGAACAGGTTCCGTGACTCTCGGAACCGAAGTGATGCAAAACTTTTTTTGAAGCGTGTATTTAATCTGTGCCCAAATCATTTCTATGGCGTTGACGTGGCAGTGGTACGGTGGAAGCCTACGAACCCTGTGGCCACATTCTTAAGCTACCTCTTCCACAACATACTGTTGAAACCGTGGCTTAAATTTTTTTCACTGTTTCCAAGAGCATCGCCTTACATAAATCGTCCTGTATTTTGACAATGTGGCGTTTCAACCAGTCAACAGTATCGGCTTTTTTCGTTGTCATTGTGGGAGCTTTATCTTTAATAACTGAATGGCAGGGGGCCTTATCCATTAGAATGACAAACGGCCGATTTAAGTTTTCTAATAGATGCCCTTTGAACCAGTTCAGAAAACTATCGTGGTTCACCTTCTCGTTGAAGTCACTTGTTTCCCTCGATTTGTAAACAAGGAGACAGGTACGAAACCAGATGCAGTTTTAGCATGCAAGACAATAATTCTTGCTCCATTTACCACTGCAACAGCAGAACTTCCACATATGCTGTCATCGGTTCAGTCTTTTCTGACAGAATGGCCAGCGTTTATCCAAGTTTCGTCGAGCCACACATGTCTTCAAACGGCACTTTAACGATATTCCTTAAAAATCGACGTCACGCTTTGATGCCACCTCTCTCCATTATAATTTCCTGTCCACTTATTTTTTTTGTACCAAAAACCGAGGGCTCTGATAACCGTTAACAAAGACGTCTCGCTGCCACTGCATTAACTCTATTTCGCGAAGCTCAACGCACGGCTTTTTCATAGTTGGAAATTCTTTTCTCTTGTAATATCCATATATGTGACGACGAACAGCATCTTGTTGAAGAGTGTAAGTTCGTTACCCGTGGTTCTCTTTTTACCGGGTGTCCGCAGTTTGAATGAACCACGCTCTTCCCCTTGTGCACAGTATTTCTCCTTACAAATTTTGATGACGATTTTTTTATGTATCTTCAAAGCGTCTGTAGTTCTTTCGGTTGCTTTCATTAGAGGCAAATAGAGTGATACAATTGTCACTCTCCTTCCCGAAATACTCCCGCACAGAGCACACAAACTCAAGCGTCTGACCACGCAAAATATGAGCAGATCGCTGAACTTTCCGTTCAGCACCCACACTTCTATCGCTGAACTTTTTTGCACACTCACGCTGCAAGCTTCAGACACTCTATAGCGCAAAATAAAATCGCCGCCAGAGAAACAAAGTACACAACAAAACGTACCACACGACTGTTCCGCCGCGAACATGAAACCGGCAACGAAGCCGCTACTGCAGTAACAGATAGATTTGACAACGGTGAATGGAAAGTGAGGGACAGCCAAGAGCGTTCTCTGATTGCCTGTTGCTATGGTAGCATCCCTGGAAACAGCTACACGTCAGTCACTTTTTTAAATGGTTCAAATGGCTCTGAGCACTATGGGACTCAACTGCTGTGGTCATAAGTCCCCTAGAACTTAGAATTACTTAAACCTAACTAACCTAAGGACAGCACACAACACCCAGCCATCACGAGGCAGAGAAAATCCCTGACCCCGCCGGGAATCGAACCCGGGAACCCGGGCGTGGGAAGCGAGAACGCTACCGCACGACCACGAGATGCGGGCAGTCACTTTTTTATTCTGATCTGTTAGATCCAATAAATTCCATATTTTTGAAACATCTTCTATGACTATTCTTCAAATATTCATTATTGTAATTAAGCAATTACAAGGAGTAAGTATGGATATGGCTACCGTTCTGTAGTTGTAAAATTCCTTAGCTGGTTTCTTGAAATAAATTAAAATGATATATGAAATTACCGGTTTAAGCCAGCAAAAATTTGAATCTCTTTGCAATATTGCTAAAATTCAACAAAGTGGCGATCAGGATAACAAATGAAATAAGAAAAACAAAAAAATTCTTTGATGGATCTGATCGAACGTTGAAGAAACTAATGAATCAGTTGAGATGCAGTTATCTTTCTTCTTGGTTTTGGAAGAATTGACCGAAGAACTTACCAAGAGAATTTCTTCTTAGAAGAACTTCAGTGATCTATATATATATTTGTCAGAGCTGAAGAAGCTATGTTCACTTGAAATCCAGGAAGTGTGGTCCAGGCCTTAGCAGATCTGCAGTTCAGATGTCGAAAACTCAGCCTTTGTGCTTGAATATTTACTTTTCAAGAGCTACATTTTTTATGTAAGAACGAAAATGAGCCATGCTCTCTTCCAGAACCGCGCAAGAATCGAAAAGATGGCAAATACAGTATATGTGTTTATCCAAGTTTGAACATATGCGTGAGTACTCCTGCTTCCAGTTTCTCAACAGAAAGGCCATTTTCCGCTGTAAGACGCATAAAAAATTATTTGAAGACACTCTAGAAACAAGTTCGTCTTAGTTATTTTGGTGTCCTTGCTACTGTATCAGACTTGACAGTGAAATTGGGCTATAGAGAGACCATGAACTTGTTTTGTAAATGACAGTGCAAGGAAGAAAAACCTTTGCTATTTAAATAATCAGTGTTTTGCTCCCCTGGTACCTTTGTAAACGTAATGCAAGTTGTTCCTATTTAATTTTAATAAAAGCACAATTACAGTATTTGCATTTATTTTGTAGATGACACTTTGTTAAGTTTTTGTGTTTGCACTTTCCATCTCATAGTTAAGTATTACACAAACAAAAGCGTGCCCACACGGTAGGCAACCTTTAATAAATGTATGTATTTCAGGCCAGGGGGAGGATCAATGCTTTTTTTGCCAAGGGCGTCAGGAGTTCTAAATACAGATCTGCACACAAGTAAATATCCTAATGAATCATATAGAAAATAGAATTTCTGCACGAATAATGGAAACAAAAAAATATAAAATATTATACTAGTACAGATATGTAGATGATATATACTTCATAGATGAACCACAGTAACAAATAAATAGTTTACACAGGCAGATAAATAACATACAACTCAACACTTACTTCACAATGGAAACAGAAAAAAACAAGACACGATCTCGATCTCAAAATCACAAAAACTATCAGAGACAAAACTTCAGAAAGGAAACAGATACAGACATGATGATACATGAGAAATCACCATGTACATTCACAAAAAAGACAGCCATTAGACATATGGTACAGAAGACGTTTAAGCAAAAAGAACTATCAAGAAGAACTAAACATGATCCTCAATACAGTATAAAACAATAGATACAATAGTAAGACAGTACACAAGCTAAATGACGCCACTGAAATTAAAATACAAACAGGAGATGCAAAACTAAAAACAAACCTGATGTACCAACACATGCCATAACACAAAGTACACGCTCACACCAGAAAATTCACCCTTCAGCATGAAAACAAAATTGTACACCATCACACACCACAAACAACTTACACACAAGGTTAGTAACATTTTCAAAAAAAACGTAAAATTAATATATTCTTCCAGACGAATAGCACAACACTAAGGAAATTAAAAACTGTGATAGAAGGAAAGGATAGTTGCAGCTGTTCAGGAATATATGAGTTGACATGTTATGGTAGCAAACCTAGATGTATTGGGAAGATTGCAGGAAATAGTGCTATCAGGTAGAAAGAACATACAAAAGTGTTGAAAAATGAATGTGCCTACTCCACATATGCAGAACATCTAACAAAAGAAAACCACCACCACATTGGATAAAAACAGACATGTCAGTCCCATGCCATAACAACATCAAAAGGGGAATGCTCACTGTGCAGGAAGAATAATTCATACAGATCCCCATAAATAAAAATGAAGATATGCTCAGTGATCGAAAGAGCAATAACAATATATCGATACTCAAACTAATTCACCATTTACCACAAACAAAACTAAACATTAGATAAAAATAATAAATAAAAGTTTCAAATGCGCACAAAACACAAACATGCACGCACGCCCCCCCCCCCCCCCCCCCCCCCGCACACACACAGTGCATCCTAATACCAACCCTCCCTCCATTCCCACCCCAACACCCCACTCTACTCTCACCTTCTACAGCTCCCATAATCCCTCAATCAGTCTTAAAGCATGTGTGAACAAGACTGTGTGCAGTGTGCTACAGTGCACATATGCAGTGAATGTTTAAATACGACCTATAATTTGGAAGAAACCTATAATATGTGCATCTAGTAGTTACAGAAGAAGAGAGTGTGACATGAATAAAACATGAAAGTCTATGTTGTAAGTGCAAAAAAAAAAAAAAAAAAAAAAGCTATATATTTGTGAATAGTCACATAATTTAAATTAGCCATCAAGAATCACTCCAATATCCTATAAATATTTAGATAATTGAACATTTTTCTTTATATTTTAGCCCACTGAACGAGTATGAACTCGAGTTTTCCATGATCATTTTCATAACACATACTGATTGCCGTGGTATTGACATTTATACAAATAGGCCGAAGTATTTCCAGCAATAATATGTGAGTGATACAGAAATGGTAGTTCCGTGGTTCAGTTTCACCTATATTCGGATGTCTGTAACAGTGCTCTTTTCGAAAAAAGGAGAAATTTCTCTGCACAAGGAGCCACAATTACTTCCGGTAAATAGTTCTGACACTTTTACGACCTGGAGACTATGAGCTTTAGCGTTTTGAGATGGTTTTTATTATCACTAGTGCTAATAATTACCTCAGCCTTCATTGCAGAATGATTGCAACACTCCTTCGCTCAAATGACGTTGAAATATACACTCCTGGAAATTGAAATAAGAACACCGTGAATTCATTGTCCCAGGAAGGGGAAACTTTATTGACACATTCCTGGGGTCAGATACATCACATGATCACACTGACAGAACCACAGGCACATAGACACAGGCAACAGAGCATGCACAATGTCGGCACTAGTACAGTGTATATCCACCTTTCGCAGCAATGCAGGCTGCTATTCTCCCATGGAGACGATCGTAGAGATGCTGGATGTAGTCCTGTGGAACGGCTTGCCATGCCATTTCCACCTGGCGCCTCAGTTGGACTAGCGTTCGTGCTGGACGTGCAGACCGCGTGAGACGACGCTTCATCCAGTCCCAAACATGCTCAATGGGGGACAGATCCGGAGATCTTGCTGGCCAGGGTAGTTGACTTACACCTTCTAGAGCACGTTGGGTGGCACGGGATACATGCGGACGTGCATTGTCCTGTTGGAACAGCAAGTTCCCTTGCCGGTCTAGGAATGGTAGAACGATGGGTTCGATGACGGTTTGGATGTACCGTGCACTATTCAGTGTCCCCTCGACGATCACCAGTGGTGTACGGCCAGTGTAGGAGATCGCTCCTCACACCATGATGCCGGGTGTTGGCCCTGTGTGCCTCGGTCGTATGCAGTCCTGATTGTGGCGCTCACCTGCACGGCGCCAAACACGCATACGACCATCATTGGCACCAAGGCAGAAGCGACTCTCATCGCTGAAGACGACACGTCTCCATTCGTCCCTCCATTCACGCCTATCGCGACACCACTGGAGGCGGGCTGCACGATGTTGGGGCGTGAGCGGAAGACGGCCTAACGGTGTGCGGGACCGTAGCCCAGCTTCATGGAGACGGTTGCGAATGGTCCTCGCCGATACCCCAGGAGCAACAGTGTCCCTAATTTGCTGGGAAGTGGCGGTGCGGTCCCCTACGGCACTGCGTAGGATCCTACGGTCTTGGCGTGCATCCGTGCGTCGCTGCGGTCCGGTCCCAGGTCGACGGGCACGTGCACCTTCCGCCGACCACTGGCGACAACATCGATGTACTGTGGAGACCTCACGCCCCACGTGTTGAGCAATTCGGCGGTACGTCCACCCGGCCTCCCGCATGCCCACTGTACGCCCTCGCTCAAAGTCCGTCAACTGCACATACGGTTCACGTCCACGCTGTCGCGGCATGCTACCAGTGTTAAAGACTGCGATGGAGCTCCGAATGCCACGGCAAACTGGCTGACACTGACGGCGGCGGTGCACAAATGCTGCGCAGCTAGCGCCATTCGACGGCCAACACCGCGGTTCCTGGTGTGTCCGCTGTGCCGTGCGTGTGATCATTGCTTGTACAGCCCTCTCGCAGTGTCCGGAGCAAGTATGGTGGGTCTGACACACCGGTGTCAATGTGTTCTTTTTTCCATTTCCAGGAGTGTACTTCTAACGGAAGAGGTTCATTCTTACGAAGGCGTGCCGAAAAGTAATGCCTTCAAATTTTTTATGTGAGAACTCTTAAAGCTTTTTAAATTCTTCATACCTACATATTTATTTCCCAACATAGTCACCCTGGCATCGAAGACATTTCTCCCAATGAGAGGCCAATTTGTTGATACCGTCACTGTGGAATGTTTGACTTCCTCGAGGGAGCTACAACCTCACTTACGCTTGCACCGCTTGATCACTATAAGTGAAGTCCTCGAAGGTGTTCGTTAAATATTGGAAAGAGATGAAAATCGGATGGGGCTAAGCCGGAACTATATGGAGGATGATCGGTAACAATGAACCGAAGGCATCGGATTGTTGCAAATGTCGCTGCGCTCGAACGGGTCGTTCTGAAGCAGAGAGGGCGCCATGTTAGGACGAACTCTTCGAATTCGAAGCGTTACACGCTGTCATGTTACACGCTACAATTCAAGCCTCTCTGGCGGCAGAAGGTTGCAAAATGCGTAAGCCAAGCGGGAAAGTCGATCAAGTAATATACATGACATGTAATACTTCAACCGATATTCAGAACAGAATAAAAAATTCGGTGACATTACTTTACAGCACGCCCTCGTATAACTTTAGTCTTTCGACTAGTATAGTGCCATCCTATACAACATACCCTCTTAAGCTGTCAGTTTCCTCACCAATGCCGGCCGATGTGGCCGAGCGGTTCTAGGCGCTTCAGTCTGGAACCGCGCGACAGCTACGGTCGCAGGTTCGAATCCTGACTCGGGCGTGGATGTGTGTGATGTCCTTAGGTTAGTTAGGTTTAAGTAGTTCTACGTTCTAGGGGACTGATGACGTCAGATGTTAAGTCCCATAGTGCTCTGAGCCATTTGAACCATTCCTCACCAATACCTGCTACAATTAACCTTCTAGACGAACTCATTTAAACTACTTTGACTATAGAGTCTTCGTGAAACACTGGAGTTATTGCAGAAACAAATCCACTTCTTTGCCTATTACATAAATTTTTGTGTTTCACGACCTCAGGTTTTTTTTCTGTTTTTTTGTCGTCTTCTGATTGGTTTGATAAGGCCTTCCGTAATTTCTTCTCCTGTGCCATCTTCATCCCTGAGTAGCAGATATATCCAACGTCCTGCACCACTTGTCGGATGTACTGTATTTCAATCTCTGTCATCTCTTACAATTTTTAACCTCCACAGTTCCTTCTAGTGTCGTGGACGTCGTTCTCTGATATCTTGACACGTGTTCTGTCATACTGTCCTTTCCTTGTCGGCTGCAACGCGCTGGACAGTAAAGAGACCAGAGGTGGTTTCGTTTTGGAGAAGCGTGGCAGTTCGTGTGTGTGCCCTTTCGCGACCGATGGGTTCTGTGCCTCTCTGATGCTTGACAGGACGATGAAGAGGCGTGGTGCCATGCAAGGCGGGAGCTGGCTGGCACTCTTCCTTTCCAGACTCGCGCTAGACCAGACGTCAGTGCACCCCGCACAGTGAACTACAAACCTTTGTATTTGTTTTCGCACGTGTATCGTAAAGCATAAAACTTACAACGGAGAACGAAACACACACTTCGTGATCAGAACCACATATTTAGTAACAGTTCAAAAAAATGGCTCTGAGCACTATGGGACTCAACTTCTCAGGTCATTAGTCCCCTAGAACTTAGAACTAGTTAAACCTAACTAACCTAACTAAGGACATCACACACATCCATGCCCGAGGCAGGATTCGAACCTGCGACCGTAGCGGTCTCGCGGTTCCAGACTGCAGCGCCTAGAACCGCACGGCCACTTCGGCCGGCCTTAGTAACAGTACCACAATAAAATTACCCAAGACTGATGATATACTACTGGCCATTAAAATTCATTGGACAAATATATTATACTAGAACTGACATGTGATTACATTTTCACGCAATTTGGGTGCATAGATCCTGAGAAACCAGTACCCAGAACAACCACCTCTAGACGTGATAACGGTCTTGATACGCCTGGGCATTGAGTCAAACAGAGCTTGAATGGTGTGAACAAGTACAGCTGCCCATGCAGCTTCAACACGACACCACAGTTCATCAAGAGTAGTGACTGGCGTATTGTGACGAGCCAGTTGCTCGTCCACCATTGACCAGACGTTTTTAGTTGGTGAGAAATCTGGCGAATGTGCTGGTCAGGGTAGCAGTCAAACATTTTCTGTAACCCGAAAGGCCCGTACAGGATCTGCAACATGCGGTCGTGCATTATCCTGCTGAAATGTAGGGTTTCGCAGAGATCGAACGAAGGGTAGAGCCACGAATCGTAACACATCTGAAATGTGACGTCCACTGTTCAAAGTGCCGCCAATGCGAACAAGAGGTGACCAAGACGTGTAACCAATGGCACCCCATACCATCACGCCGGGTGATACGCCAATATGGCGATGACGAATACACGCTTCCAATGTCGTTCAGCGCGATGTCGCCAAACACGGATGCTACCGTCATGATGCTGTAAACAGAACCTGGATTCATTCGAAAAAATGACGTTCTGCCATTCGTGCATCCAGGTTCGTCGTTGAGTACACCATCGCAGGCACTCCTGTCTGTGATGCAGTGTCAAGGGTAACCGCAGCCGTGGTCTCCGCGCTGGTAGTCCATGCTGCTGGACTGTTCGTGCAGATGGTTGTTGCCTTCAAACGTCCCCATCTATTGACTCAGGGATCGAGACGTGGCTGCACGATCCGTTACAGCCATGCGGATAAGATGCCTGTCATCTTGACTGCTAGTGATACGAGGCCGTAGGGATCCAGCACGGCGTTCTGTGTTACCCTCCTGAACCCACCGATTCCATATTCTGCTAACAAGTCATTGGATCTCGACCAACGCGAGCAGCAATGTCGCGATACGATAAACCACAGTCGCGATAGGCTACAATCCGACCTTTATCAAAGACGGAAACGTGATGGTAAGCATTTCTCCTCCTTACACGAGGCATCACAACAACGTTTCACCAGGCAACGCCGGTCAACTGCTGTTTGTGTCTGAGAAATCGGCTGGAAACTTTCCTCGTGTCAGCACGTTGTAGGTGTCGCCACCGGCGCCAATCTTGTGTGAATGCTCTGAAAAGCTAATCAGTTGCATATCACAGCATCTTCTTCCTGCCGCTTAAATTTCGCGTCTGTAGCACGTCATCTTCGTGGTGTAGCAATTTTAATGGCCAGTAGTGTATATTGGGTAGCACAGACACACATTATAGACAACACTTAGGTAATTCCAGTTCCAAAGAATGCAGGTGCTGACAGGTGTGAATGTTATCGGACTATCAGATTAATAAGTCATGGTTGCAAAATACTAACACGAATTAATATGGAAAAATGGAAAAAAAAGCGAGGCAATACTGACCCTACAACTTATCTTAAAGATACGTTACGGAAAGTCCAAACTACGTTTACCGCATTTGTACGCTTAGAGACACTGTTGACTGGAATACTCTCCTTGAAATCGTAACAGCAGCAGGGGTAAAACGTGGGGAGCGAAAGGCTGTTCGCAACTTG
Source organism: Schistocerca americana (assembly GCF_021461395.2). Lineage (NCBI taxonomy): Eukaryota > Metazoa > Arthropoda > Insecta > Orthoptera > Acrididae > Schistocerca > Schistocerca americana. The sequence goes on from NC_060120.1 coordinate 386,965,937, forward strand.
TGCAGAAACCAAATGGTATTTACAGTATAAGAGTCGAGAGGTGCGAAAGTGAAGCAGTAGTTGAGAAAGGCGTGAGACTTGTAACGTAGTCGCACTGTTGTTCAGTTTGCACATTGAGCAAGCAGTAAAGGAAACCAATGAAAAATTTGGAGTGGGAATTAAAGTTCAGGGGGAAGAAATAAAAAGTTTCAGGTTTGCCGATGACATTGTAATTCTGTCAGTGACAGCAAAAGACTTGGAAGAGGAAGGCAGGGAATGGACAGTGTCCTGGAGCGATGGTATAACGCGAACATCAATAAAAGTGAGAGAAGGGTAACAGAATGTAGACAGCTTAAATCAGATGATGCTGAGCGAATTAGATTAGGAAACGAGACACTTAAAATAGTAGATTAATTTTCCTATTTGGTAGCAAAATAACTGATGATGGTCGAAGTAGAGTGGATTTAAAATGTACACTGTCAATGGCAAGAAGGGTGTTTCTGAAGAAGAGACATTTGTTAACGTCAAATGTAGATCTAGGTGTTTGGAAGTTCTTTCTAACTGTATTTGTATAGAGTGTAATCATGTACTTAAGTGAAACATGGGCGATGAACAGTTTAGACAAGAGAATAGATGCTTCTGAAATGTGGTGCTACAGAAGAAAGCTGAAGATTAGGTGGGTAGATCACGTAACTAACGAGGATGTAATGAGTAGAAATGAGGAGAAACGAAATTTGTGGCACAACCTAACTAGAAGAACGAATCAGTTGATTTGTCACATTCTGAGCCATCAAGAAATCATCAATTTATTATTGGAGGGAAGTCTGGGGTAAAAGTTAGAGACGGGGACCAAGAGATGAATAGAGTAAGCGGATTCAGGACGTAGGTTACAGTAATTGTTTGGACATTAAGAGACTTGTACATGGTAGAGGAACGTGGAGAGCTGCATCAAACCAGTCTTCAAAGTGAAGACAACAAAACAACAACAACAATTACCGCGCACAGATGTTAGTAAGTGTGACTGATTTAACTTAGCTTTGGAAGGAGGACAAAGGAATTATTGTAGAGGAAGAGAAAGATTACACTGTTTAAACCAACCATAAATATTTCATAATGACGAAATAATGCTTTCAGATATAACAGAACAGCTATACTTACAAAACAAAATTTAATAACATTAATTTTTCTTCCGTGAATGTTTTCGATATGTTGGGATCGACTGACGAATTTCGATACATACCTATATGTTTTATGTCTGATAACCTCGAAGCTTGCGAAATAACGTGTTTCTGACTATGTATTAGCTTGTGTGGAGAAAGAGTTGTAATAATCACTTTTGCAAATGTAATTTATTGCAGTACTCCCGGAGCTTATAAAATAATTACTTGAATCTAAAAGTCATAATAACGAGAGTCGCGAGTTGTGATTGGCTGCACTGCCGGGACTCGCAGTGGTGTCGTGCGCAGTTGAAGGGGGGAAAAGGGAGACGGGTTGTCCATGTCAGTCCTGTTGTGCGCAGTAGAAGGAGGAGGAGAAGGGAGACAGCGAGGTTTTAACTGAGCAGACGTGTTGTCCATGTGGGTGATGTTAAAATTTATTTGGTGGTAAAAAGTGCGATGTAACAACTGTAGAGTGGTGTGGTGTTAATGTGCACCCTATTAAGTCGTCTTTGAAATGTGCGGATGCAAGCATTTCTCCGCTAGTGACGCTGCAAAGTTTTGGAGCTCTGGTCGAGGACGTAACAATGGCTCAAAGTGGCGTCATTTTAGTCGACAGGTATTTAATATATCAAGAGACGAGAATAAGCAGTGCAATCTTGGTTTGAATACCGTTCATCTAAACGATGCACCAACGACGAACGTCACAACACGACAAGGCAAGACTCTCCAATTAATTTTATTACAGACTAGGACTGCATGGGAGCTGAGTGCAATTTTCGGTAAAAGTTACGTAAATGATCCCCCTTGCATTTTTCAATATGGCGAAGACGCAAACATTATGCTTCGCTACCTGTTAGTTTGTTAACACAATCTGATTTTCTGTATGGGTTCGCTAATCGCAATTGCGCGAATGATTAGTCTGTCATCACAACCAAGATTTCAGGGTGGTCCGATACGTAACTTTATCCCAATTTTCTGTTACGTTTAGTTTGGTGAATTCTGGGAGGTAGTGTTGCAGTCGAAACCAATTCACAGTCTCAATTCGAAGACAATTTCATAACTACTCTTAATGTTTTTCTTAATAAAAATCGTGGTGTTACTTAATTTAAAAGACTGGAAAACAACTAAATTACGACTACTGAAGTAGTTAAGATCATTCTGACAGGGAGAACGGATGGCTTAGTTGAATGCATTTTGCTTTGTGATTCAATTCTTTCTCACATAAATATTTTTCTGTATTAACTCCAAAGTTTTACTGATAGTTAAATTCTTGTTAGAGAAAATTCATTTCCATAAAGTGATCCATAAAGACGGCTGTCTTACATCATATGAATGAATCAGATTATTGATAGCTTCTGTGTTGAAATAGTGATTTACATTAACTGGAAATACAATCCAGCAACCATCTAGAATTTAAAAAAAAAAACGAGAGAATACTTAGTACTATTATTGATTTAAGGAGGAAAATAAGAGATGAGTAACGAAATATGCTTTCTTGTGCGGGAATCTTCGTCTGTGGACTGGCGGGTATAATCACGATATCGAAGATTGGCGGTGTTACACGAAGACAGTGCTATGTATTCCATAGTGGGCGTAGCTGAGGATTGAATCCCAATGTACACAGTAGCTTTTGAGTAAGTAGTCGATCGCCTTCATTATGCTTGAAATAGTCCAAGTGGGGCACATTCGGTTCGATCGAAACGCGGCGAAGTTGATACCATTCTTTGTCAGGGACTGACAACGGTGATGTGCCGCTGAATGAAAGTGAAATTCTTGCTTGCGTTGGGATCCGGTGTAACAGTTTCAGGGACACAGTGCTGGCGACGCCAAGGTCGTGCAGAGAGGGCCAACGGCAGGAGAGACAAAAAACAGAGTGCAGTGACTCGGGGCGTCGAATGTGGCTTGTCATCGCGAAAAAACAAACTGTAAACAGAACTATTTAAAGAAACGATATTAACAGAAACAATTAGCATTTTCGTCGCTAATTAAAGAGCGCGGATTGAACTAAAAGTGAAAGATAGCAAGGATTCTGTCACTTGGGGTAGAGAGGATAGGTACCTCCAGGTCTTGAAAAAACATATGAATGGCCACCTAGAGCTACTACTGAGTGCGCTAATGGCTTTTTTTTCCCAGCGCTTCTCAGTACTGCCAGAACATTACAAGGGAAACCTTAGTAGCACCTTGCCTCCCCACATACCTTTTGCTTTTGAGATTATGTATGTGTATCAAAAACGTTAATTTTCGTTACTGTGAATATTGCTGAAACAACTTTATCGGCCTGTTGTTCACTAAATGGTACTGAACACCTTATATCGTACCATATTTAATCTGTAAACTATGTTAGATATTAGACCGTCAAAACTTTATGTCATTCTACTACTTTGTTGTATACAGTAGATCTCGATTTACTTGGCTTTTCCATTTAATTTCTTTAGTGGTTCTAGATTCCTTGTTTCATAGCGTACGTAAGGAGACCTGAAGAAGGAATTTCTGAAAATGTACATTTGAATCATAGCATTATATGAAAATGAATCATGAACTGTGGGGGAAAAAGATAAAGGAATCATGGTGTTTGAAAGGTGCTGCTGTGTGCAAAGTAGGTGGACTGGTAAGAAATAAGAACTTTCTCCACAGAATCGTGCGACAATACGGTAGTAATAATAAGAATGAATAACTGTCTTTTGGATAATAATAATAATAATAATAAAAAAGCAAATTATCTCACATACACAAATTCAGAATATAAGACTGTTAGATTGGTTCGTAGGTGTTGCATGCATATGTTCCCCAACAGGGACTTTGGAGTTGAATATCATTGACCATTTTTTCATTATTTGCACACAATAAATAACAGACAGGTGAAGAAAATATTCTCTGTACTTAATCAAATCTAATATGGACTTGAGGCTCCATATATTGATTAGAAACTCACTATGAATTTTAAATAAATCCGGTGCACTTTAACATTATTGAAAGCGCATGAATTCATTGTCCTGAAACGTTCTTTTACCAGATCAGCACTAATCGCGATAAACAAAAGTACGTTCAGCTCTCAATAAAATGTTTTAGTGTCCACAGAAACAAAACAATTAGAGTCCAATTCAACTGAGAGAAACCAAGCCGGCCTACATGTGAAAATCAGAAGTTCAACAGAGCCATGTACGAAATTATATTGTCAACTGCTGTGAAATAATCAAGAGTCCACACTGAACCACTGCGAAAATTATTCTGTTTTCACACTTGCAATCCCTAAAAATTTCGTACGCGAAACTCTGAGGGTAAATCACTTTTCAGAGAAGCACAGATCGTAATTCTCGTATCGCATCTGGAAAAATGACCCGTAGCAAAGATGTCAGCCCCCGTCCATGAGCTTATTTTCCCTAATCCTTGAAATCCCGTGAGCTAGAGAAAGCAGCATTCTGAATAACCACTTTCGATTCAGAAATGTGATCTTAAAACCGTAGGAGGCAACAGAAGTGCGCTGAAATACTGATTAAAATGATGTATTTCAATAAAAAATAAAGTAATTCGCCCACTATCTTAATTAGAATGGCTTCACATATAATATCATGAGTACAATGTTCAGCTGTTGTTAGCTGTACGTCAAATAGTTACAATATGTACATGAATGGCACATCAGTTTTGTAGAAAATGATCCGCTCTTTCCGTAACTGCTATTCAAATTTATGTACCTGAAATGGAATGTAAATTATAAGTGAAACTACAAAAAATCCTGATTAATTAATTAAAATCAGTTATAAAACGTAGAAAACTTACGATCCAAGTGATGTATGAATGCATGGTCTTTTGGCGGTATGAACAAATCTTCTCGCGCTTCCCATCGAGCTCTCCTCGGCCACTGTCAAATGATAGTGTATGTTGTGTCGCTGTGGCCTCGCCGTTGTATAGCCACTCTGTTGGGTGTGACGGCACTGGTGCTCACTTCCTTTCCAACTGCGGCAATGTTTTCGTTCTGTGTCTGTCGTGCCTGCTTCAACCTCGCGAGGACTGTCTCCTAGGTTGTGCTGAGCTGCAAACCACCGTCTTTGTTAATATTATTTTCAGATATTTTTATCGCTTCTTTTATGTCATTATCCCAAAAATCCCTTCGTTCCCATAATGACAGACGTTTCCTCAAATACAATTCGGTGTCTATTTCCTAAAGCGTGTTCTGCCACGACTGATTTTTCAGAATAGCACCACCGAAGAAGAGAACAAGAAACTCGCCTTTTTGCCTTTCTGTGGGCACAGTGCCAGGAAAGATAAGTCGGCTCCCGAGAGAGAAAACATCTCAGGCCCCCAGGTCTGTGAAGGACTATCTAGGCCCTAGGGCTTAGAACGTCGGTGGTGTACCATGTGTCAATGTGGCTGCTACTACGTCGGCCACACAGTACGCGCTGTGGAGGGACGGCGTACGGAATACGAGAGGTGTTTACGCCGACGCTGTCCTGAAAAAGCAGTCGTGGCAGAACACGATGTGGAAAATCGACAACGAAGTCTATCTTCTTGGACACTGAGAGCATTTCACCTGTCTCATACATCTTGCACACCAGATGGAAGAGTTTGGTCATGGCTGGCTCTCCCAAAGGTATCAGTAGTTCTGACGAAATGTCGTCTACTCCCAGGGCCTTATTTCGGCTTAGGTCTTTCAGTGTTTGTCAAATTCTCTCGCAATATATCTCTCATCTCATATTCATATACGTCCTTTCATATTTCTACAATATTGCCTTCAAGTTTCATATTCCTTGTATAGACCCTCTCCATACTCCTTTCACCATTCAGCTTTCCCTTCTTTGCTTAGGACTGGTTATCCATCTAAGCTCTTGATATTCATACAGCTGCTTGTCTTTTCTCCAAAGGCCGTTTTGATTTTCCTGTAGACGGTGTCTGTTTTCCCCCGTGATATGTGCTTCTAGATCCTTATATTTGTCCTCCAGCTATTCCTTCTTAGCCATTTTGAATATTCTGTCATTCTCGATTTTAAGACGTTTGTTTTCCCTTTCATTGGCTTCATTTGCTGCATTTTTGTATTTTCTCCCTTCAGCAATTAAATTCAGTATCTCCTGTGTTATCCAAGGATTTCTACTAGGTCTTGTCTTTTTACCGATTTGATCCTCTGCAACCTTCATTATCTCATTTCTCAAAGCTACCCATTCGTCTTCTACTCTATTCCATTTCCAAGTTTCAGTCAATCATTGCCTGCAGCTCTCTCTTAAACGTTCAGCAACTTCTGAGATACTTTCAACTTATCCAAGTCCCATCTCCTCAATTTCCTACCTTTTTGGAATTTCTTCAGTTTTCGTCTACAGCTCATAACCAATAAATCGTGGTCAAAGCCCACATCTGGCCCCGGAAATATCTTACAATTTAAAATTTGGTTCAAGAATCTATCCTACCATTATATAAATCAATCTTAAACCTTCTGGTGTCTCCAAGGCTCTTCCAGGTGTACAACATCTTTCATGATACTTAAACCAAGTGTTAACAATGATTAAATTATGCTCCATGCAAAATTCTTTAATTCCTTGCCCCCAGTCCATATTCGCCTACAATTTTTCTTTTTCTTCCTTTCCCTACTGTCTAATTCCGGTCTCCCATCACAGTTAAATTTTCGTTTCCCTAAACTATCTGAATAATTTCTTTTATCTCCTCATAAATTTCTTGAATCTCTACATCTTTGGAGCTAGTTGGCACATAAACTTGATTTACTGTGGTGGATTTGGGTTTCGTGTCTGTCTTGGCTACTACAATGCGTTCACTACGTTGTTTGTAATACCTTATCCGCATTCCTATTTTCTTATTCACAGAGTGTTTACGCCTCGTGACAACCGGGAGATCCGGGAAAAACCCGGGTATTTTTTAGAATTCCGGAAATTTTTCATTGTTTTAGTTTTCAGTTAAATTTTTGTAATTTTGACTGGTCAGAACCGATAGTCTAACAAAGGATATTACTGTATCCCGCTACTGCAGAATAATACTTCAACAATAAAACATAAACGATTAGATTAGATTAATACTAGTTCCATGGATCATGAATACGATATTTCGTAATGATGTGGAACGAGTCGAATTTTCCAATACATGACATAATTAGGTTAATTTACCAACATACTTAAGTTAATATAACAACTTTTTTTTGTGTTTTTTTATTTTTATTTATTTATTTATTTATTTATTTTAATATTTTTTTTTCTTAATTTATATCTAAAAATTCCTCTATGGAGTAGAAGGAGTTGTCATTCAGAAATTCTTTTAATTTCTTCTTAAGTACTTGTTGGTTATCTGTCAGACTTTTGATACTATTTGGTAAGTGACCAAAGACTTTAGTGCCAGTATAATTCACCCCTTTCTGTGCCAAAGTTAGATTTAATCTTGAATAGTGAAGCTCGTCCTTTCTCCTAGTATTGTAGTTATGCACACTGCTATTACTTTTGAATTGGGTTTGGTTGTTAATAACAAATTTCATAAGAGAGTATATATACTGAGAAGCTACTGTGAATATCCCTAGATCCTTAAATAAATGTCTGCAGGATGATCTTGGGTGGACTCCAGCTATTATTCTGATTACACGCTTCTGTACAATAAATACTTTATTCCTCAGTGATGAATTACCCCAAAATATGATGCCATATGAAAGCAATGAGTGAAAATAGGCGTAGTAAGCTAATTTACTAAGATGTTTATCACCAAAATTTGCAATGACCCTTATTGCATAAGTAGCTGAACTCAAACGTTTCAGCAGATCATCAATGTGTTTCTTCCAATTTAATCTCTCATCAATGGACATACCTAAAAATTTGGAATATTCTACCTTAGCTATATGCTTCTGATTAAGATCTATATTTATTAATGGCGTCATGTCCGCCCCGGTAGCTGAGTGGTCAGCGTGACAGACTGTCAATCCTAAGGGCCCGGGTTCGATTCCCGGCTGGGTCGGAAATTTTCTCCGCTCAGGGACTGGGTGTTGTGTTGTCCTAATCATCATCATTTCATCCTCATCGACGCGCAGGTCGCCGAAGTGGCGTCAAATCGAAAGACCTGCACCAGGCGAACGGTCTACCCGACGGGAGGCCCTAGGCACACGACATTTCCATTTCCAATGGCGTCATACCATTCACTGTACGGAACTGTATGTACTGTGTCTTATCAAAATTCAGTGAGAGTCCGTTTACAAGGAACCACTTAGTAATTTTCTGAAAGACAGTATTGACAATTTCATCAGTTAATTCTTGTTTGTCAGGTGTGATTACTATACTTGTATCATCAGCAAAGAGAACTAACTTTGCCTCTTCATGAATATAGAATGGCAAGTCATTAATATATAATAAGAACAACAAAGGACCCAAGACTGACCCTTGTGGAACCCCATTCTTGATAGTTCCCCAGTTTGAGGAATGTGCTGATCTTTGCATGTTACGAGAACTACTTATTTCAACTTTCTGCACTCTTCCAGTTAGGTACGAATTAAACCATTTGTGCACTGTCCCACTCATGCCACAATACTTGATATGTCTAGCAGAATTTCATGATTTACACAATCAAAAGCCTTTGAGAGATCACAAAAAATCCCAATGGGAGGTGTTCGGTTATTCAGATCATTCAAAATTTGACTGGTGAAAGCATATATGGCATTTTCTGTTGAAAAACCTTTCTGGAAACCAAACTGACATTTTGTTAGTACTTCATTTTTACAGATATGTGAAGCTACTCTTGAATACATTACTTTCTCAAAAATATTGGATAAAGCTGTTAGAAGGGAGATTGGACGGTAATTGTTGACATCAAAACCAACCCCCTTTTTATGCAAAGGTATAACAATAGCATATTTCAGTCTATCAGGGAAAATGCCCTGTTCCAGAGAGCTATTACACAGGTGGCTGAGAATCTTACTTATCTGTTGAGAACAAGCTTTTAGTATTTTGCTGGAAATGCCATCAATTCCATGTGAGTTTTTGCTTTTAAGCAAGTTTATTATTTTCCTAATTTCAGAGGGAGAAGTGGGTGAGATTTCAATTGTATCAAATTGCATAGGTATGGCCTCTTCCATTAACAGCCTAGCATCTTCTAATGAACACCTGGATCCTACTATATCCACAACATTTAGAAAATGATTATTAAAAATATTTTCAACTTCTGACTTTTTGTTCGTAAAGTTTTCATTCAATTTGATGGTAATACTGTCTTCCTGTGCTCTTGGTTGACCTGTTTCTCTTTTAATAATATTCCAAATTGTTTTAATTTTATTATCAGAGTTGCTGATTTCAGACATGATACACATACTCCTGGATTTTTTAATAACTTTTCTTAATATAACACAGTAGTTTTTATAATTTTTGATAGTTTCTGGGTCACTACTCTTTCTTGCTGTCAGATACATTTCCCTTTTCCGGTTACAAGATATTTTTATACCCTTAGTAAGCCATGGTTTGTTACAAGGTTTCTTACGAGTATATTTAACTATTTTCTTGGGGAAGCAGTTTTCAAATGCATTTACAAAAATGTCATGAAATAAATTATATTTTAAATTGGCATCAGGTTCACGGTACACCTCATCCCAGTCTAACTGCTGTAGGCTTTCCCTGAAATTTGCAATTGTTAAATCGTTGACTGAACGTACTACTTTGGAGGACTGTTTAGTATTGCTGAATGGAGCTATGTCATATATTGTAACTAGCTGTGCACCATGATCAGAAAGACCATTCTCAACAGGCTGAGCATTTATCTGGTTAAACTTATCTTGGTCTATAAAGAAGTTATCCATCAGTGAGCTGCTATCCTTTACCACCCGAGTAGGAAAATCAATAACGGGTGTCAAATTGAAAGAACCGAGTAATACTTCAAGGTCATTTTTCCTATTACCCTGTTTCAGAGAATCTGCATTGAAGTCCCCACAAATAATAATTTGCTTCCCCCTGTCTGACAGATAGCACAACAAGGAGTCCAAATTTTTCAGAAATAGATGAAAATTTCCTGATGGGGACCTATATACAATTACAATTATAAATGTGCCTTTATTTAATTTACGCTCACAGGCACATGCTTCTATATGTTTCTCTACACAAAACTTTTTTGTTTCTATACTTTTTGCACAATGATAACTTTTGGCATATATGGCAACTCCTCCTTTCTCCATATTTTCTCTCATTACATGTGCAGAGAGCTTATATCCACTTACATTTACCTTATCCATATCAGTAACAATGTGATGCTCAGACAGGCATAGTATATCTATTTCATTCTCAGCTTCTGAATCTTCTAAACAAACCAGAAGCTCATCTACTTTATTCTTTAAACACCCACTATTTTGATGAAATATACTTACATTTTTTTTAATTATACTTTTATGAGAACCTTTCCTTATTCTAACATTTGCAGTACTCTCCTGTCTGAGTTTCTCATTGTGCTTAGGCCTAGTTCCTATACCAGTGGTCACATGGTGTTCAGAGAGGCAGATTATGTCAACTGGGTTGGGTGACTTTAATTCATCAATGCAATTACCTAGGACTGAGATACAACTTGGTGGAGATAAAATTTCTGGTGATTGGTGAAAATTTATAATTGATAGCTGTGATTGGTGATCAAATGTGCTAGAATTGTGCTGTTTAATTTCTTTCCTAAACTGAAGATTTGTTTCAATCCTGACCTCTCGTAGAACTTGACATCTTTCTGTCTTACCTATCCTAAAAAAGGTGCTGCTCCAACACCTGTAACCACTGGTATTTTACCATTCACGGCAGTGCCTCCCCCCCTTAAATTTCCTGCTATTACCCCAGCCAGTTTCCCCTTCCCTTTCCTGTTGAAATGTAGGCCGTGCCTGGTATAGTCCCACCTACTGAGATAACAAAAACGAAAATAACTTAAATTGCAAAGGAAATGCGCCATATAAAACGACACATAGTGCTCATGCAAGCGTCTACCAACAGCAAAATGTATCAAAGGCTTTAGGAAGACTACGCAGTGCTTCATAACAACAAGTTGCCTCCGATGAGCGTGAAGTCACAACTATTAACACTAGATTCGTTTTAGAGTTACTAGCGGGCTCGTGCGCATGCGCAGTAGAGTCGCGTTTGAGTTGTAGATTCTCCCGCTTCTGGCTACAGGAATGTGGCTGTCGGCTGTGCAAGCAGTCGCAGCAAGCAGCTAGATGCTACCGGGAAAAGGGGGTGCCAAATTCAGATTCTTGAGGTAAAGAACTTGTTTCACAAAGTGCCTAGCATCCAGCGCACGTTTGTCTGTCGATTATTCATATGATTTTGAAACGTTTCCCTGTTGGTTTTTGAACATTTTTGAACACATTTTAAGATGATTTCTGAATGAATCATAAGTTGATTTTTGAATGCGTGATGTCTGTCAGGAGAATCCTCGTCGCATCTAGAAATAAACTTTCCGCAGACAGAAGGGGACGGGGCTATACGAGCTGAGCGGAGTAAAGCCGAACGGATGAATGCCAATCGCAGTCTGATTATGTGGTTGATTGGGTTTGCGAATGATCAGCGTTGTTATAATTACTAGCAAAATCTATAGATTCAGATTACCAGAATGGAAATAAACCACTGACAGGAATAACAGGTGAGAAAGATTACGTATTATCTTCTCAGTGTATCCAAGAAAACGAAATTTTGGTCAAATCGCTATAGTATTAATGACCAATTGTACAGTCACCGCCTGGCAGCCGCTTAAGTTCTATTTTGGAAGTAACGCGGAAAACGTGTCGTACGAACACGTAATAGCACGTAACCGGAAAATAATCGCAGGCTAACTAAACCTGTGATTCTGGCGGGGTTAGTGAAGTTAATCGGCCAACACAGTTTTACAATTGCAGGAATAGCTACAGAATTGGTGATGACAAGATTGTTTGTTAGAACGAGGAAGGAGAAGAAACGGGGACATCACACAATTTATGGAAGAATAAGACGATTCCAAATTTATATAAAAATTTCGTAATACTACTTTTCGATCTCATGCATGAGAAACTGATGCGTATGACTGAAATGTGAAACTATTTCCTGACGTAAAGCTTTTTGCTTGTAGTAGACCTAATAGGCATTTGATATTGGTATTTCGTGAATTATATTCTGTCTATAATTGCGTAGGCTTCCGCGGCCAGAGTCAGTCGACATAAATGTTTTCTGGATTTTGGTACCGCGTCATAATGTAAAAACTACTGCTGATGGAGAAAAATCAACGTTTCGGCGATGATTGCAGCGGCCTTATTTTCATTGGTCACTTAAGGAAGAAGGTTTTTTTTTCTTTATTGTGATTTTAACACCTTATACAAAGGCGGCCTGGCAGCAGCACAATACGCCGCTCTTCAGCCTTGAGTGTTACAACAAGTAGTACATAAAGGTGGCACAGAGTAGACAGTAAAAACGGTGGGCAAAAAAATGTAGACACTAAAAATCGAAAAAACATGTAGCCGTTCACGCTGGACGAGAAACATCACTAACACTGGGCGACACGATGCACAGAACATGGATGATGGCGACGGCACGTGAACGGTGGGGGCGTGACGGCGAACAACACTACACACAAACGAAGGCACACACACGAAACACTGACGGCGATGATCTCCGTCGTGCGAATGTTCACTGAGCGTGTACGAGAACGGGGAACTGCCAAGAGAGGAGGTGGAGCAGGAGGAATGGGAAGGGGAATGGGAGAGGGGGGAGCAGAGATGCCATGGGCAAAGGAGGAAGGGGGAGGGGAAGCCCAGTGGAGAGGGGAGGAGGGAGGGGGGAAAGGAAAGAGGAGGGAAGGGAAGGGAGGGAGGGAGGGTGCCTAAAGGAGAGGACACAGGAGGTGGGGGGGGAGGATCAAAGTTGATAAGAGGGGTAGATGGAGGGGACGAGGACATCATCAGGGAGGGGGAGCTGGCGGAAGCCACCTTGGGAGAGGGTAAGGAGGGTGGAGAGATGGAGACCGGGTGGGACGTGGGAATACAGGCGCGGCAGCGGGCGGGGGTGGGAGAGGATCGGAGACACGAGCGGGTGAGGAGGATCAAGTTTACGGGAGGTGTACAGGATCCGTATCCTTTCAAGGAAAAGGAGGAGGTGGGGGAAGGGGATGAGATCATACAGGATCCGCGTGGGGGAGGGGAGACGGATGCGATAGGCAAGGCGGAGAGCATGGCGTTCAAGGATTTGGAGGGATTTATAGAAGGTAGGGGGGGCGGAGATCCAGGCTGGATGGGCGTAACAAAGGATAGGGCGGATGAGGGATTTATAGGTGTGGAGGATTGTGGAGGGGTCCAGACCCCACGTGCGGCCGGAAAGGAGCTTGAGGAGACGGAGTCGGGAACGTGCCTTGGCTTGGATCGTCTGGAGATGGGGAGTCCAGGAGAGGCGACGGTCGAGGGTGACGCCAAGGTACTTAAGGGTGGGAGTGAGGGCGATAGGACGGCCATAGACGGTGAGATAGAAATCAAGGAGGCGGAAGGAAGGGGTGGTTTTGCCTACAATGATCGCCTGGGTTTTGGAGGGATTGACCTTGAGCAACCACTGGTTGAACCAAGCGGTGAACCGGTCAAGATGGGATTGGAGAAGGCGTTGGGAGCGTTGCAGGGTGGGGGCAAGGGCGAGGAACGCGGTGTCATCGGCAAACTGGAGGAGGTGGACGGGGGGCGACGGCGGCGGCATGTCCGCCGTGTGCAAAAGGTACAGAAGGGGGGAGAGGACGGAGCCTTGGGGCACACCGGCGGAGGGGAAAAAGGTGTAGGAATCGGTGTTACGGATGGTGACATAGGAAGGACGGCGGTAGAGAAAGGAACCGATCAGACGGACGTAGTTAATGGGAAGGGCAAAGGTTTGGAGCTTGAAGAGGAGACCGGAATGCCAGACGCGGTCATAAGCGCGTTCGAGGTCAAGGGAGAGGAAGATTGCGGAGCGACGGGAATTAAGCTGTTCGGAAAGGAGATGAGTGAGGCGAAGGAGAAGATCGTCGGAAGAGAAGGATGGCCGAAAGCCACACTGGGTGACGGGAAGGAGGCGGTGCTGGCGGAGATGCTGGTGGATGCGGCGGGTGAGGATAGATTCCAGGACCTTGCTGAAGACCGAGGTAAGGCTGATGGGACGGTAGGAGGAGACGGCGGACGGCGGTTTGCCAGGTTTAAGGAACATGAGGATACGGGAGGTTTTCCACAGGTCGGGGTAGTAACCGGTGGACAGGACTACATTGTAGAGCCTGGCCAGGGTGGAGAGGAAAGAGACAGGAGCTTCACGAAGGTGACGGTAGGTGGCACGATCGTGACCAGGAGCGGTGTTGCGTTTGGTGCGGAGTGTATCAATGAGATCCTGGGTAGTGATAGGGGCATTGAGTTCCGTGTGTGTAATGTTGTCCAAGTACTGGAAACCAGGAGCGAGGGGAGGGACAGAGGTGTCAGTTCGATCGCGGATATCCGGGAAGAGGGAGTAATCGAACTGGGGATCATCAGGGATGGAGAAAACATCGTAGAGGTAGGAGGCAAAGTGATTGGCCTTACTAAGGGTGTCAGGGAAGGGGTGATCATCGTGGAGAAGAGGATAGTAGGGGGAGGGTTTAGTTTCGGTGAGGCGACGGAAGGCCGACCAGAACTTGGACGCGTTGATTGGTAGGGTAGCATTTAAATGGGTGTATGTCTGTCGCCAGTCCCGGCGTTTCTTAGCCGCGAGCAAATTACGAACGTGTCGCTGGAGTTGCCGGTGGCGTCGTAGTGTGTCCGGGTCACGCGTGCGGAGGAAGAGGAGAACGGCCTGTGGGGGTAAGGTAGGACGGTGGGGGTGGATGGCGACAGTAGGAACGTGGGCCCCCACGGCCTCAGACAAGGTCTGCTGGAGAAAGGAGGCGGCATGGGTGACATCGTCAGGGTGGTGGTAGGTGAGAGGGTGGCTATCGACCCGGGTGGAAAGGGTATCCCGGTAGGCATTCCAGTCGGCTCGGGAATAGTCGTGGACATACTTAGGGGGAGGATCAGTATGAGGATCGGGGCGAGGGCGATGACCGTCTGAAATGGTGAGGAGGACAGGGAGATGGTCGCTACCAATAGGTTCCAGGACATCCACCGTTATGCGGCCAAGGAGGTTGGGGGAGGAGAGGATAACATCAGGAAGGAAGAAGGAGAGGGAACTTTATTTTAATAGGATATTGCGGTGGAGGGACAACGTGACTTCTGTTGTCTATTGGCTCTTGTGTTCTATACCATGATTGGTGGTCGCCGTCGAATGAGAAGTTTGCTGCTGTTTAACCAACTGCTGGACGTCGGCCGCGCGGCGGCAGTTCCTCGCCGGTAGTGCTCGTGCCTCGTGTTGACAGTGCGGGTCTGTTGGGCTCTGATTGCTGGCAGCCAAGATGGGGCAAGCGTGAGTCCATCCTCCCTGTTCATGTTGTTGGGTTGTTTTAAGTATTTCGATGGCTTCTCTGATTTTGCGTTTCGTCAGAATTGACTGCTTAGCCAACACACAGGCTACGCTGAATTTTCTTTTACGCAGTCTTGGTGATGTTCTGCCACTGCGGCTTTGTTGTGTTGCGCAGGTTCGAATCCTGCCTCGGGCATGGATGTTTGTGATGTCCTTAGGTTAGTTAGGTTTAACTAGTTCTAAGTTCTAGGGGACTAATGACCTCAGCAGTTGAGTCCCATAGTGCTCAGAGCCATTTGAACCATTTTGTTGTGTTGCTCTAGACGAATATAACGCTCGTGTTCCCAAATGCGCGTTGCTATTGTTCCCTCTCCTTCTTCCTTAAGTGGCCAATGACACTAACTACCTTTTTAAAATTGTCGTAATGGAATGCGCAGTGAACACTAACAAAGGACACTGCATAGCTATAACGCACCATTAGACCCAGAATAAGGCCGCTGCAATCGTGGCCGAAACGTTGGTTTTTCTCCAGCAGCAGTAGTTTTGACATTATGACGCGGTACCAAAACCAGGAAACATTTATGTCGACTATATTCTGTCTTGTTATAAAAATGGCCATTTGTGCCAATACAGTCTCGTTTATTTGGTGTGTGTTACAAAATTTCTGCAATATTTGAAAGGCCTATTTTGTTTTATCTAGCAGTCAGTGACAAAATAGACGTAATCAGATCGAGAAACCACACCGGTCTTGGGTATTATTTGTGTTAACAGCTTTTTCAGTATTAGATAAGGACATTTCAATTTTTCATGTACCAAAACGTTTGACGAACTTTGATGAGGTAATAGATTCTTTCGCAGAAAGAAAAGCATGCCATGTAAGGCTGTAGAAAGATTAGAGAGAAAAAAATGCGAGGAGCTAAGGATTGAAGAAATGTGTAATTCCTTGCTTATCTCTTGTCTTTATTGGTTTTATGTCTCCTATATTTAATTTAATATCACATAAAACAGCAAGTTATTAGCTAATAGGCAATAAAGAGTGCAAATTTTCTGAAGAGTTCTTGTTCTCCTGATTACAAATAATCCCATCCGCTATTAATTGCGAGATTTTTATTTGTTTTTTTTATGGGGGCAGGCTCTCAAACCGGCCGACTCGGAGCAGGAGAGGCACCACAGGACATTCCAATTCCCACTGTCCTGAATATAGTTTGATGGCACCCATTACAAAATATACACGTTTCAATTCCACAGTGCGAAATACAGTGTCGTGCGGTAGAAGAATGCTTTATGAAGAGGCGTGGCACTGCACTTAGGCACACTTAAGACCAAATAATACGTCTTAACATTTCCTCGAACACATGTGTTTTATGCTTCAGATCTTTCAGAAAGATATGCGCTACAAGATGAACATATTTTTGAAAATTCGATTTTTTTGTATTGATCCGGTTCGCAAATATCGTCGATCCGAGGCCGATGCGCAGAGCAGTCTTGAGTTATAGTGGGTAGTGTCCACGTGACCCGTGTTTACATTTAGTGATTTTGCCGTTTCTCCCTCGTTTACTCTCACGGCAAATGAAAACGGCGGATATCTGTGGCCGGGAGCTATCAAGTGAATTAAAATGCATTCACATAATTACGCAAGGCTAAAATAAGTCATTAGTTTCAGATTTGATTTTATTTCCACTTTTCTGACAGTCGAGCATTAACCGCCTTGCGGAACAATGAAATATTTTTGTCTGTTTGCTAAAGAAATTTGACTTTTATAAACTTTTTCCGCAGAGGCAGTCAATGTATTTGAAACGTTTAATTCCACAGTACTGGATAATTTCAACTGTTCGCTGCATTTCAAGTGCACGTTTTCATCTTCTAGCACATATGGCATTTTGCCATAATAAAAAACGAAACCTGATATAATACAGTACTGGTGCTCCAAGAAAATTTACATCCAGAAAACCACACTGTAAAGCTTAATATCAGTTCGAGGCCTACTTCATTGGGAATCTGGACATACGAAAGTGCCCTTTAAGTATGCACTTTAAATGTGCACATTTTAGTATGGTTCACAAAATTCCTATGCTCTTGTAGTATCCTCTGATGTCTTGTTTCTTTTATGACATAATTTATGATCTTTTCATATTTTACACATACGTGCATACGGCCTTCCTACGTCATGATAGTTGCGCAAGCGCGGTGTCGCCTGTTAACTGCGCTCTCTGGCAACTGCTGAAACGAACCTATTTCTAACAGGTTGCGGGAAACTATTGCGAATGGTGGTTTGAAAAGCGTTACTTTTAAAGTAAATATCCTTTTACGTAAGTTGAATATGTGCGAGAATGTACCATGAATTTATTAAATCACATAGCGTTCGATTCTCATTTAAAAATCAACTCTTTGATGACGAGCCATTTAGAAGAATTTCGAACCCTGAAGACCAGACATTTATGTCATCATTAAAAATTTTGCTAGCACATTTGTGTGATATATCACGCGCAAAACAGATAAACATTATATGCGAAAGCTTAGCTTCTCTTGCAGCTTATTAATCTTACAGACCAATATTATATGTGAAAGCTTTGCTTTTCTTGTAGCAACACTATGTATATTAATTTAAACTATTAGCTTTCCCTGTTTGTGTGTTCGTGCGACTTAACATTGATGTTGCTGTTGGCTGACTACATCACGTGTCCTTGGCTCTGAATATCCGCTGCCATCCGCTGGCGAGATCACGTGATATAAGCTATGACTGGCTTACAAACGCGCATCGCAATCTCGATTTCTATTATTCGGAAAGTAACATGCGATGTTTGGTGGAATTCCAATGTATACATTCGTAATACGAAAATACGCAGCGTACATGTTGCTGCACATCATAGATATTTCCAAATGTCTTTTTCCCCTGAGTTTCGCATTCTAAAGTGCCGTGAAATTCTACGCCTGTGTATAAAACCATAACCATTCAAAGGATCGATAAGGGAGAATATACTGTCACTTAACACGGAAAACGCGTGTTTCCACCCAGGAGAAAGTGTGTTTTTAACCGGGAAAAATCCGGGAATTTTTTTTCCTTGTCCGCGTATACACCCTGTATTTATTATTAAACCTACTTCCACATTACCGTTATTTGACTTTTTATTTATAACCCTGTATTCCTGTTCCTCTTGCCGCCAAATTTCACTAATTCTCACTCCATCTAACTTCAGTCTACCTAGTTCCCTTTTTAAATTTTCTAACCTACCTGACAGATCAACAGATCAAAGACTCCACGTGCTGGTCCGTTGAACGCCAGTTATGTTTTTTCTGGTGACGGAAGCTTCATGAGTCGTCCCCACCCAGAGATCCGAATGGCGGACTGTTTTACTTCCAGAATATTTTATCCCAGAGGATGTCATCATCATTTAACCATACAGTAGAGCTGCAGACACTCGGGAAAAATTACGGCTGTAATTTCTCTGTTGCTTTCGGCCGCAGTACCATCACGACAATACCGTTCAGGTTGATGTTGCAGGACAGATCAGTCAACCATCCAGACTGTTGTCCCCGCAACTATTGAAAAGGTGCAGCTACTGAAAAGGCTGCTGCCCCTCTTCAGGTACCACATGTTTGTCAGGCCTCTCAATTGATAACCCTCAATTGTGGTTGCATCTACTATACGGCTGTTCGTATATACTGCGTTCGTCATAAGAATAATCTTCATGTAAACATTAAACTATTTATTTTTCCGCGTTTGCTGGAACGTCATTGGATTTCGTTTCACATGGAACGGAAGCCAAGCTGTCTCGAGTACAGTCAAGTACGATAATGAGGGTACGTTACGCGAACATCCTCAGCGATTATACTGGACAACAGCTTCAACGGGGCATTTAACTTGGACAGCCACGTGGTCCAACTAACCTGCAGTGATGCCAACAGTTGCAGTGACGACGTAAAAAGAGAAGAGCAGAGAACAATATAGCTTTCAATGTCATTTAATTTTCAAACAAGCAAATAATGGTAAAACTTAGGCGATACGCTTCTTAGGTGATCTGATATAAAACATAACATGCTCTCGATCTTAGCTGACATAGTATTGTAATTAAAAACACGTTGTAGACCACATCTGTTCTACAAAACAGTTAGCATATTCAAACAAAGAGCATTTGATTTTTCATTTTTCTCACAAAATTTATTTGTATAACACAATATTTTATAAAATATCGATAATTAGGAATGTGCATTTGCAATGAAAACCAGAATTTTGCATGCTATATGTAATTAGAAACTAGAAGACGTGCATTTTTTTCTTGAAAAAAAAATGGTTCAGTATCAGTTAATTACCATATATTTGATGAATTTCATTTTTAAATGGTTTAGGTATACAAACGGACACACAAAATAAAAAGGTAGACCACAAAGTGTTTCGAACGGCCGCTCACCAGTACACTCAGTTGTCATTCCATGATCTTACCGCCTACGCCGCACACGTAACTAAACTACTGTTTCTTATATTTATTAGATCATGTTTCTCGACAAACGTTGTAGGTGATTTTTTTTCTCTGTAATCTTGTGAAAAACGTTAAGAACAACTTGTTTGTAGCCATTAATAGAGTTCTGCGCGCGTTTCACTACGAAGCAGAAAGCAGTGTCCTCTATTTTCAGGATACTAATGAATAGCGTGACAACCAGAACACAAGTAGCGTTTACGGAGACTGTGATTGTACACGATTTTTGAAATAAAAATTATGTAGGTTAAGTATGATTAAGAAAAACGCTGATGACCGTTAGTTAATACATCAGAATGTCTTAAAGTTTCAATTAGAGTGACGTAGTAATAAGGTAACTAATACAAACGTTGGATCTACTTCGAAGAGCGGAACAACACCAGTGTACTTGTGCTACGACTGCTGACCAATCATCGCGAATGTGTTTGTTCATATCAGGTTTATTCTTATTATGGACGAAGTATAGCTGAGGCACCCCACCGACGTCAGGGTCCATGGTCCATGGGTGGGGAGAGGGGGCCGGGGAGAAGCACTTGTTTAAATTACCCCCCCCCTCCCCCCCCCCCCCCCCCCCGGATAGTCGAGCGCGTTAACGAGCCAAAGAGCTGCATCTGAGATACAAACCTGCCCCAGATCGAATCTGCCTCGTGGCTTAACAACGAAGACTGGTGCGCCAGCTAGCCTGAATGCGGTTTGTAGGTGCTTTCCGACATCCATTTAGCTAAATAACAGGCTGGTACCCAAGTCCCGCCTCAGATATACTCTACACAAACTTTTAGAAGCACGTTCTCGTACCTGAATATAAGCACACAGACAGATGGGGTAGGCCGGCCGGGGTGGCCGTGCGGTTCTAGGCGCTACAGTCTGGAACCGTGTGACCGCTACGGTCGCAAGTTCGAATCCTGCCTCGCGCATGGATGTGTGTGATGTCCTTAGGCTAGTTAGGTTTAAGTAGTTCTAAGTTCTAGGGGACTGATGACCTTAGAAGTAAAGTCCCATATTGCTCAGTCATTTGAACAGATGGGGTACTATGATTCGGTCAGGGGAGGAAACTGTCATAAGGAAGGGTATCCAATAGGGTGTATACGAGCCGGGAGATACGGGAAAACCCCGGGAATTTTTTCATCCGGGAGAAAACCGGGAAAAAACCGCGAATTTCTTAGAATTCCGGGAATTTTTCATTGTTTTAGTTTTCAGTTAAATTTTTGTAATTTTGACTGGTAAGAACTGATAGTCTAACAAAGGATACTACTGTATCCCGCTACTGCAGAATAATACTTCAACAACAGAACATAAACGAGAGAGAAAAACGAAAATAACTTAAATTGCAAAGGAAATGTGCCATATACAACAACGACACATAGTGCTCATGCAAGCGTCTGCCAACAGCAACATGCGTCAAAGGCTTTAGGAAGATTATGCAATGCTTCGTAACAACAAATTGCCTCCGATGAGCGTGACGTCATAACTGTTTACATAAGATTCGTTTTAGCAGTTACGAGCGGGATCATGCGCAGTTTAGTACCTTCTCCCACTTCTGGCTACAGAACTGTAGCTGTATGCTGTGTAAGCAGTCGCAGCAAGCAGCTAGATGCTACCGGGAAAATTTTACTGGAGCGCCCAAGCTGTCAGATCCATGCATACGCAGCCAGCCCAGGTCTACGAGGGGGGGGGGGGGGGGGCAGGGGAAGGGGGGCAAAGGGGCAAATTCATATTCTTGCGGGAAAGAACCTTGTTTCACAAGGCGACCAGCATCCAGCGCACGTTAGTCTATCGATTAATCATATGACTTTGAAACGCATACCTGTCGGTTTTTGAAAACTTTCTAAGTTGATTCCTGAATGAATCTTAAGTTGATTTGTGAATGCGTGCATAGTGTTCAAATGGCTCTGAGCACTATGGGACTTAACTTCTGAGGTCATCAGTCCCCTAGCACTTAGAACTACTTAAACCTAACTAACCTAAGAACATCACACACGTCCATGCCCGAGGCAGGATTCGAACTTGCGACCGCAGCGGTCGTGCGGTTCCAGACTGTAGCGCCTAGAACCGCTCGGCCACCTCGGCCGGCGTGCATAGTGTACATGATGTGTCTGTCAGAGGAATCCTCGTCGCATCTAGAAGTAAACTTTCCGCAGACCAAAGGGGACGGGGCTATAAGAGCTGAGCGGGGTAAGGCCAAACGGATATATGTAAACCGCTGTCTGATTGTGTGGTTGATTGGGTTTGCGAATGATGAGCGTTGCTATAATTACTAGCGAAATCCATAGATTCAGACTATAGGAGTGGAAATAAACGAATACAGGTAAGAAAGATTACCTATTACCTTCATGGTGTACCCAAGAAAATGAAATTTTGACAGAAAATTTTTGGCCAGATCGTTGTACTAGTAAGGACCAGTTGTACAGTCCCCGGCTAGCAGTCGCTTTAAGTTCTATTCTGGAAGTAGCGCGGGAAACTCGTTGTACGAACATGTAACAACGTCTAGCCGGAGAATAATCGCGGGATAACCTAAACCGGTGATTCTGGCAGAGTTAGTGAAGTTAACCGTCGAATAAGCTTTGACATTGGCAGGAATAGTTACAGAATTAGTGATCACAAGACTGTTTGTTAGACCGAGGAAGGAGAAGAAACGGGGACATCACATAAATTATGGAACAATATGACGATTCCAAGTTTGTATAAAAATTTTGTACTACTACTTTTCGATATCATGCTTGAGAAACTGCAGCGTATGAATGAAGTGTGAAACTATTTCCTAACGTAAAGCTTTTTGCTTGTAGTGGGCCTAATAGGCATTTGATATTGGTACTTTGTGAATTATATTCTGTCGTTACAAAAAAGATCGTTTGTGCCAAAAGTCTCGTTTATTTGGTGTGTTACAATTTTTGCAGTATTAGAAAGGCCTGTTTTGTTCTATCTAGCAGACAGTGACAAAATAGACGTAATCAGATCGGGAAACTACACACGTCTTGGATCCTATTTGTATTAACAGCTTTTCAGTATTTGACAACGACGTTTCGACTTTACATGTAGCAAAACGTTTGACGAACTTTGATGAGGTAATAGATTCTTTCGCAGAAAGGAAAGCACGCCATGTAAAGCTGTAGCAAGATTAGAGAGACAAAAATTCTAGGAGCGAAGGATTGAAGAAATGTGTATTGTCTTGCTTGTCTCATGTCTTTACTGTGTTTATATATCCTATATTTAATTTTATGTCACCCAAAGCAGCAAGTTGTTAACTGACAGGGAATAACGAGTACAAAATTTCTGAAGAGTTTTTTTTTAAGTGGGACAGGATGTCAAACCGGCCGGCTGTAAGCAGGAGAGGCACCACAGGACATACACGTTTCAATTCCACAGAGCGAAGTACAGTGACGTGCGCTAGAAGAATGCTGCACTTTGGCACACTTACGACCAAATAACATATATTACATTTCCTCGAACACATATGCTTTATGAATCAGACTCTTCAGAAAGATGTGCGCTACAAAATGAACATATTTTTTAAAATTCGATTTTTTTTTCTAATTTTGACGTCCTATCTGAAACGCTTGAGGGAGTGGCGGGGTATTGCCCCGGTTCAGAAATATCTTTGATCCGGGGCTGATGCGCAGAGCAGTCTGAGTTACTGTGGGGAAGTGAGTAGTCTACACGTGATCCATGTTTACATTTAGTGATTTTGCTGTTTCCTCTTCGTTTACTGCTCTCACGTCAAATGAAAATAAAACAGATTTCTGTGGCCGGGAGCTATCAAGTGAATTAAAATACACTGACATAATTACGGAAGGCTAAAATGTGTTATTAGTTGCAGACTATTTCATTTCCACCATTCTGACAGTCAAGCATTAATTGCCTTGCAGAACAATGAAGTCATTTTTGTCGGTTTGCTAAAGAAATGTTCTTTTATTAATCTTTTCCGCTGAGGCAGACAATATATTTGAAACGAAGTGTTCAATTCCACACACTGTTAGCTGCATTTCAAGTGCACGTTTTCAACTTCTAGCACGTAAGGCATTATGCCATAATAAAGAACCAAACATGAGGTAACACAATCCTGGTGCTCCAAGAAAATTTACTTCCCGAAAACCACATTGAAAAGCTTAATATCAGGTCGTGGCCTACTTCACTGGGAACCTGGACATACGAATGGATGTGCACTGTAAATGTGCACATTTTAGTATGGATCACGAAATTCCGATGCTCTTGGAGTATCCTCTGATGTCTTGCTTCTTTTATAACACAATGTAAGATCTTTTAGTGTTTTACACGTACGAACATACGGGCCTCCTGCGTAGCTGCGCAAGCGCGGTGACGCCTGTCATCTGGCGCTCTCTGGCAACTGCAGAATCGAACCTATTTCTAACAGATCGCTGGAAAATATTCCAAATGGTGGTTTGAAAAGCGTTACCAGCAAAGTACCATTCTGGCAGTTACACCGGAACGATGTGCGAGAATGTATGATGAATTTCTTAAATCACAGAGCGTTTGAATCTCATTTAAAAATCAACTCTGATGACCAGCCATTGAGATGAATTTAGAGCCCAGAAGATCAGACATTTATGTCGGTATTAAAAAATTTACTGGCACATTTGTGTGATATATCTTAAATTGTAACACGTGCATGTAAGACCAGCATTATATGTGAAAGCTTAGCTTCTCTTGCAGCGTATTAATCTTATAGACAAATATTTTATGTGAAAGTTTTGCGTTTCGTGTAGCAACACTATGTATATTAATCTAAACCACTAACTTTTTCTGTTTGTGTGTTCGCGCTACTTAACAGCGATGTTGCTATTCGCTGACTACCTCACGTGTCCTAAGCTCTGAATACCCGCTGTCATCGGCTGGTGAGATCACGTGACATGAGCTCTTGACTGGCTTACAAAAGCGCATCGCAATCTCGATTTCAATGCTTCGGAAAGTAACATGCGGTGTTTGATGGAATTCGAATTTATACTTTCGTAATAAGAAAATATGCAGCGTACATGTTGCTGCACATCAAAGATCTTTCCAAAACGCGTTTTTTCCCCTGCGTTTAGTTTTCTAAAGCGCCAGGAAATTCTACACCCATGTATAAAACCATAATCATTCAAAGGACTGATAAGCTATACAGTTCCGAGAGAAAATATACTGTCAGTTAACAGGGAAAAAGTATGTTTTCACCCGAGAGAAAGTGTATTTTTAACCGGGAAATCCGGGATAAATCCGGGAATTTTTTTTTCCTTATCTGCGTAATCACCCGGAATCCAACAACCAACTGGCACTAACGGTGCGACAACGCATATAACATTGCCGACCGCACAGCAGAAAGGCGAAAAGGAAAATAAAAAATGGGTAAAAGAAAAGTCACTAAATTAAATATTTTATTGTTATCGTTGAAACAGGCAAATATTCAGGTAATTGCTTTAGTATTCAGTGTCTCGGTGTTTAAAAGTATGGACAATACACCAGCTTCATTCGAGTCAGCTGTTCCCAAGTGCCTTGTGCCATATGGCTCACTACATTGGTCTTCTTTGGCAAGTTTTTTGCAGACATCTATCCTCATCATTCTTTTTAGGTTCTATTTGTGTCTTATTTAATCTGTCTGCTGAACTATTAACAAGATTCTGAAGCACTCGTTACAGAGACGTCTAATTTTTCCTTCTCCACTTTTCTTAGCAATCATTTGGCTTCCAAATGCTCCTGTACTGCAGACATGTGCCGCTAAGCAACGGAGCTTTGCCATATTCGGAACAGCACCCAAGAACTATGGCTACACCTTTGAGACAATACCTGTGAATTTTGTACACTACTTGCCATTAAAATTGCTACACCAAGAAGAAATGCTGATGATAAACAGGTATATGTTGGACAAATATATTATACTAGAACTGACATGTGATTACATTTTCACACAATTTGGGTGCATAGATCCTGAGAAATGACTACCCAGAACTACCACCTCTGGCCGTATAACGGCCTTGATAAGCCTGGGCATTGAGTCAAACAGAGCTTGGATGGCCCATGCATACCATACCACAGTTCATCAAGAGTAGTGACTGGCGTATTGTGATGAGCCAGTTGCTCGGCCACCATTGACCAGGCGTTTTCAGTTGGTGAGAAATCTGGAGAATGTGCTGGTCAGGGTAGCAGTCGAACATTTTCTGTATCCAGAAAGGCCCGTGCAGGACCTGCAACATGCGGTTGTGCATTATCTTGCTGAAATGTAGCGTTTCGCAGGGATCGAATGAAGGGTAGAGCCACGGGTTGTAACACATCTGAAATGTGACGTCCACTGTTCAAAGTGCCGTCAGTGCGAACAAGAGGTGACCGAGACGAGTAACCAATGGCACCATATAACATTACGCCGGGTGATACGCCAATATGGCGATGACGAATACACGCTTCCAATGTCGTTCACCGCGATGTCGCCAAACGCGGATGCAACCGTCATGATGCTGTAAACAGAACCTCGATTCATCCGAAAAAATGACGTTCTGCCATTCGTGTAACCAGGTTCGTCGTTGAGTACACCATCTCAGGCGCTCCTGTCTGTGTTGCAGCGTCAAGGGAAACCGCAGCCATGGTCTCCGAGCTGCTATTCCATGCTGCTGCAAACTTCGTCGAACTGTTCGTGCAGGTGGTTGTTGTCTTCCAAACGACCCCATCTGTTGACTCAGGGATCGAGACGTGGCTGCACGATCCGTTACAGCCATGCGGATAAGATGCCTGTCATTTCGACTGCTGGTGATACGAGGCCGTTGGGATCCAGCACGGCGTTCCGTGCTACCCTCCTGAACCCACCGACTCCATATTCTGCTAACAGTCATTGGATCTCGACCAACGCGAGCATCAATGTCGCGATACGATAAACGGCAATCGCGATAGCCTACAATCCGACCTTTATCAATGTCGGAAATGTGATGGTACGCATTTCTCCTCCTTACACGAGGCATCACAACAACATTTCACCGGGCAACGCCGGTCAACTGCTGTTTGTGTCTGAGAAATCGGTTGGAAACTCCTCATGTCAGCACGTCGTAGGTGTCGCCACAGGCGCCAAACTTGTGTGAATGCTCTGTAAAGTTAATCATTTGCATATCA
The DNA here is from genome assembly GCF_021461395.2 of Schistocerca americana. Lineage (NCBI taxonomy): Eukaryota > Metazoa > Arthropoda > Insecta > Orthoptera > Acrididae > Schistocerca > Schistocerca americana. The sequence goes on from NC_060120.1 coordinate 386,992,967, forward strand.
CAGAATCTTCTTCCTGTCGGTTAAATTTCGCGTCTGTAGCACGTCATCATCGTGGTGTAGCAATTTTAATGGCCAGTAGTGTATTTGTTGGAGCGGAGGTCTCACATCACAGAGGTTCAGTTTTTCCTCGGTCCTTTTTAAGGACGACTATGCTTACTAATTGTTTCTCAGCACTTTAAGTCGCCCTTATAAGTAACATTTTTTAACATTTCAAATGAGCACTTTGATTTTCCGGATTTATGTACCAGTACGACATACGAGGGCTATGCCGAAAGTTTTTAGCAGAATGTGTGAAAAAAATTATTTGCAAGAAAATGTTTACAACTTTTCAAAATACTCTCCATTAGCATGTATACGTTTTTCCGTTCTCTGAAACCACTTATAAAATACGTCAATCCAAGCTTCTTTTGGGATGTCAGTGCACTCTCGTACGCTGCAATGGCCTCTTCATCTGATGAAAGCCGCTGCCCTCGAATTTTTTCCTTAGTCTTAGGGAACAGAAAGAAGTCACAGGGGACCAGGTCAGGTGAATAGGGGGGATGGGGTAACACTTGCACGTTTTCCTTCCCCATAAAGTCCATCATTCTGGCAGCCCTGTGCGCAGATGCATTGTCGTGATGCAGCGGAAGGTGCCCACTCCTGGACTTTGGATGCTGTGACTCCCATGTGGCAATGACTTTTGGCAGACAATCGTTCACGTACCATTCAGCATTGACTGTAGGACGTGTGTATAAGGACACAGAGGTGAAATGCCCGATTTTTTTGAAAAATGTTGCCACCATCTTTTTTCCAGAGCTCTGACTTCGTTCAACTATTGTGGGTGGTTCCTACCCTGGAAAGCACAACACAGAAGGTTCTCTTCGTTTCAGGGTCATAATGGTAGACCCACGTTTCATCACCTGAGACGATATTGTAGGTGTCTTAGGACTTCCCTCCATTAACTTTTTCGAGCATGAAACGACACCAGTCCACTTTCACCTCCTTTTGGCTTTCTGTCAGGGAATGTGGCACCCAACGGGCACATTTCTTAGTAAGGCCTAAGTGACTATGAACGATGGCCTGTGTTGCTGTTGATCCAATATTTAGAGTCCCTTCAATGTCGCAAAATCTAAGATGTGGATCTTCTTTGATCATTTTCCTCACAGCATCATTCCCTGCACTCACGGCGACCTGGCGTCAAACCCAGAGCCAGAGCACACTGTCTGTTCGATAAGCGCGGGGGACGCGCACCAGTAGTAGTAGCGGCAGCCGCGAGATGGCACAAGCGGTCTAACTCTGGTACGACATCCACATTAATGGCCGAACGGCGACTTTTGGCTTTCTCTGTCCATCAGGGGAATGCGCGCCAAACGCAATTGGACGGCGCGACATTCCCTGCACGCACGGCGACCGCGGTGGCGCGAGCCGGCGTACACCGAGGCGTCGCCCAGCCGAACGCTTTGTCGTCTGTGGCCAGGTACATGAGGGGGCCGGCAGCAAGCGTCTAGCGTAGCGTCCCAAGACTTGCAGACTTGCGGCACTTGAGGAGCTTGCGGGGATGTGAAATGACGTGGCCAACTGTACCGAAAACGGGGAAGAGAAATTCTAGGCAACAGCCACTTGTGCTCCCAGGCGGCCACACTGACAACGAGGGCCAGCGTTGCTTAAATTCGGTGATGGGACGAGAACCGCTGTAGGCTGTTTATTAGGCCACGACAGTGAGCGTTTACTTACTGTAAGGAATGTCTTGTCGTCGCAGGTGTTGTGTTTCGCCTGTACTCGGGGCTCTCAGGGAAAGTAGAAAACGCAATGTTATCAGGTGTTTTTCTTGCAAGAAATCGAGTCAAAAGGTCTGTATTACACACGTCTTTAACAGGTTCGGAACTTCAAATCTGTTTATGGCCACTTTACAAGCTCGCTATTCGTCTTCCAAAATATTAAAAGTACACCATACCTCCAGATTCAGCCGTCCCCCACCCCCTGTACAAAACTGTCTGTCGTATGGGCGCCCTTGGAGTGAGAACAGATAGGTTTCGAATGGAATGGAAATAACATAAAACTCTTCTTTTCTCTCTCTCTCTCTCTCTCTCTCTCTCTCTCTCTCTCTCTCTCTCTCTCTCTCTGTAACAAGTGTAATTAAAAACACAATTTCTCCCTACTCACTGACAAAATATCCGAACAGTGCCTTCTGTAACACACACAGTTCTACGTTGACAGACGCGTAATAGCGGCAGTTTCAATAAATTACTAATTGCAGAAACGGGCAGCCCTCAGTGAATTCGTTGTTGCATCACTACATTCACAGAAAAGAGACTTCCTTGTTTCCCATCGCTTTGTTACACACCTGACGTGTTGTGTTTGCAAACAAAAAGCAATTTAGTTTTATCTTTACCTAATCCACGTCTAAGCAAAGATTGCTACAAGGTATCAGTCGTTTACCAAATACCGCACAATTAATCTGCATCTTCGAAATCAACCCGACACAGCTGAAATGTTGTCATGAATGAAACTTTATTTTTCTCTCTTATGCGCGAAGAAAATATGTCCATATTCCGAATGAAAATTTGCACAAATATTCGATCGAGCTTTCCACGTCCTACTCGGAAGGAGAAGCAAAAAGAAGTGTTACCTTTCAAGTGTCTTCTGTTGCTCGGCGTCGAATGTCGAACGTGCTGGCTGATGTTCGTTCTTGGAGTTCACTGACGTCCTGTTTGTTCGTCGCGCACAACACTCACGAGCTGTGGTCCTTCAGTTGCTCGGCGACAGTCGACCGCGCGTGACAATGCTGCCGTATTTGCTAGCACTAAGGGCTCTCCTGGAAGGAGCGAAAGTAAAGTGTGGCTTGCATTGTGGCTGCAAAAAGCACTCATTCCGCAGATCGCACTCGCGGTTTCAACAGCCGAGGAAGAGGGCTCGTTGGAGACGGAGAGGAGGGCCCGGAGGCGGCAACCCGGACTTGGCCCGCCATCTTCCGGACGGAACGGTAAATTAACCCCAGCAGCGGCCGGCGCCGCGAGCCGTATGGTGCTGCTCGCACAAAATGCATCGTTTTTCTCGGCAGAGGAGCGTTGTTGCGACTGTCTGCCATCTAACTCGACAGCCAATAGCTCTCTCGTAAGGAGACAGGTACATGGACGGCCACCATTCCGTTCGCCGATTGCGGAAACGTCAGGAGCTCTCGTTACATCTCGATAGCGCGAGGCACTACAAATTCTCGCCTGTGGCGCGACGAGAGCATACTTACCTGGCGTAGGGGATACCGTGATCATGAAGGCGGTTCCTCCGGGGTGAGGCTCTTCCATTGCACTTCGGTCGAGCTGACCCCCGCGATTACTCCAAATGTGAGTAACTCGGGCGCATAATTTTTGGTAGTCGGGACTTGCGTTCGCGCTGTCCCGGTGTCTATTTCAATTGCAAACACAGTATTCTGTGGTAGCAGTCGGTAACTAGTGCGTCTGAGCGTTCGGCCAGCAACGTGTTCCGCAAGGGACTGCCAAACGCAGCAGCACGCGCGTACCACACGTCTGCGTCGACCTGGCGTCAAACCCAGAGCCAGAGCACACTGTCTGTTCGATAAGCGCGGGGGACGCGCACCAGTAGTAGTAGCGGCAGCCGCGAGATGGCACAAGCGGTCTAACTCTGGTACGACATCCACATTAATGGCCGAACGGCGACTTTTGGCTTTCTCTGTCCATCAGGGGAATGCGCGCCAAACGCAATTGGACGGCGCGACATTCCCTGCACGCACGGCGACCGCGGTGGCGCGAGCCGGCGTACACCGAGGCGTCGCCCAGCCGAACGCTTTGTCGTCTGTGGCCAGGTACATGAGGGGGCCGGCAGCAAGCGTCTAGCGTAGCGTCCCAAGACTTGCAGACTTGCGGCACTTGAGGAGCTTGCGGGGATGTGAAATGACGTGGCCAACTGTACCGAAAACGGGGAAGAGAAATTCTAGGCAACAGCCACTTGTGCTCCCAGGCGGCCACACTGACAACGAGGGCCAGCGTTGCTTAAATTCGGTGATGGGACGAGAACCGCTGTAGGCTGTTTATTAGGCCACGACAGTGAGCGTTTACTTACTGTAAGGAATGTCTTGTCGTCGCAGGTGTTGTGTTTCGCCTGTACTCGGGGCTCTCAGGGAAAGTAGAAAACGCAATGTTATCAGGTGTTTTTCTTGCAAGAAATCGAGTCAAAAGGTCTGTATTACACACGTCTTTAACAGGTTCGGAACTTCAAATCTGTTTATGGCCACTTTACAAGCTCGCTATTCGTCTTCCAAAATATTAAAAGTACACCATACCTCCAGATTCAGCCGTCCCCCACCCCCTGTACAAAACTGTCTGTCGTATGGGCGCCCTTGGAGTGAGAACAGATAGGTTTCGAATGGAATGGAAATAACATAAAACTCTTCTTTTCTCTCTCTCTCTCTCTCTCTCTCTCTCTCTCTCTCTCTCTCACAAAACTGTCTGTCGTATGGGCGCCCTTGGAGTGAGAACAGATAGGTTTCGAATGGAATGGAAATAACATAAAACTCTTCTTTTCTCTCTCTCTCTCTCTCTCTCTCTGTAACAAGTGTAATTAAAAACACAATTTCTCCCTACTCACTGACAAAATATCCGAACAGTGCCTTCTGTAACACACACAGTTCTACGTTGACAGACGCGTAATAGCGGCAGTTTCAATAAATTACTAATTGCAGAAACGGGTAGCCCTCAGTGAATTCGTTGTTGCATCACTACATTCACAGAAAAGAGACTTCCTTGTTTCCCATCGCTTTGTTACACACCTGACGTGTTGTGTTTACAAACAAAAAGCAATTTAGTTTTATCTTTACCTAATCCACGTCTAAGCAAAGATTGCTACAAGGTATCAGTCGTTTACCAAATACCGCACAATTAATCTGCATCTTCGAAATCAACCCGACACAGCTGAAATGTTGTCATGAATGAAACTTTATTTTTCTCTCTTATGCGCGAAGAAAATATGTCCATATTCCGAATGAAAATTTGCACAAATATTCGATCGAGCTTTCCACGTCCTACTCGGAAGGAGAAGCAAAAAGAAGTGTTACCTTTCAAGTGTCTTCTGTTGCTCGGCGTCGAATGTCGAACGTGCTGGCTGATGTTCGTTCTTGGAGTTCACTGACGTCCTGTTTGTTCGTCGCGCACAACACTCACGAGCTGTGGTCCTTCAGTTGCTCGGCGACAGTCGACCGCGCGTGACAATGCTGCCGTATTTGCTAGCACTAAGGGCTCTCCTGGAAGGAGCGAAAGTATAAAGTGTGGCTTGCATTGTGGCTGCAAAAAGCACTCATTCCGCAGATCGCATTCGCGGTTTCAACAGCCGAGGAAGAGGGCTCGTTGGAGACGGAGAGGAGGGCCCGGAGGCGGCAACCCGGACTTGGCCCGCCATCTTCCGGACGGAACGGTAAATTAACCCCAGCAGCGGCCGGCGCCGCGAGCCGTATGGTGCTGCTCGCACAAAATGCATCGTTTTTCTCGGCAGAGGAGCGTTGTTGCGACTGTCTGCCATCTAACTCGACAGCCAATAGCTCTCTTGTAAGGAGACAGGTACATGGACGGCCACCATTCTGTTCGCCGATTGCGGAAACGTCAGGAGCTCTCGTTACATCTCGATAGCGCGAGGCACTACAAATTCTCGCCTGTGGCGCGACGAAATCATACTTACCTGGCGTAGGGGATACCGTGATCATGAAGGCGGTTCCTCCGGGGTGAGGCTCTTCCATTGCACTTCGGTCGAGCCGACCCCCGCGATTACTCCAAATGTGAGTAACTCGGGCGCATAATTTTTGGTAGTCGGGACTTGCGTTCGCGCTGTCCCGGTGTCTATTTCAATTGCAAACACAGTATTCTGTGGTAGCAGTCGGTAACTAGTGCGTCTGAGCATTCGGCCAGCAACGTGTTCCGCAAGGGACTGCCAAACGCAGCAGCACGCGCGTACCACACGTCTGCGTCGACCTGGCGTCAAACCCAGAGCCAGAGCACACTGTCTGTTCGATAAGCGCGGGGGACGCGCACCAGTAGTAGTAGCGGCAGCCGCGAGATGGCACAAGCGGTCTAACTCTGGTACGACATCCACATTAATGGCCGAACGGCGACTTTTGGCTTTCTCTGTCCATCAGGGGAATGCGCGCCAAACGCAATTGGACGGCGCGACATTCCTGCACGCACGGCGACCGCGGTGGCGCGAGCCGGCGTACACCGAGGCGTCGCCCAGCCGAACGCTTTGTCGTCTGTGGCCAGGTACATGAGGGGGCCGGAAGCAAGCGTCTAGCGTAGCGTCCCAAGACTTGCAGACTTGCGGCACTTGAGGAGCTTGCGGGGATGTGAAATGACGTGGCCAACTGTACCGAAAACGGGGAAGAGAAATTCTAGGCAACAGCCACTTGTGCTCCCAGGGCGGCCACACTGACAACGAGGGCCAGCGTTGCTTAAATTCGGTGATGGGACGAGAACCGCTGTAGGCTGTTTATTAGGCCACGACAGTGAGCGTTTACTTACTGTAAGGAATGTCTTGTCGTCGCAGGTGTTGTGTTTCGCCTGTACTCGGGGCTCTCAGGGAAAGTAGAAAACGCAATGTTATCAGGTGTTTTTCTTGCAAGAAATCGAGTCAAAAGGTCTGTATTACACACGTCTTTAACAGGTTCGGAACTTCAAATCTGTTTATGGCCACTTTACAAGCTCGCTATTCGTCTTCCAAAATATTAAAAGTACACCATACCTCCAGATTCAGCCGTCCCCCACCCCCTGTACAAAACTGTCTGTCGTATGGGCGCCCTTGGAGTGAGAACAGATAGGTTTCGAATGGAATGGAAATAACATAAAACTCTTCTTTTCTCTCTCTCTCTCTCTCTCTCTCTGTAACAAGTGTAATTAAAAACACAATTTCTCCCTACTCACTGACAAAATATCCGAACAGTGCCTTCTGTAACACACACAGTTCTACGTTGACAGACGCGTAATAGCGGCAGTTTCAATAAATTACTAATTGCAGAAACGGGTAGCCCTCAGTGAATTCGTTGTTGCATCACTACATTCACAGAAAAGAGACTTCCTTGTTTCCCATCGCTTTGTTACACACCTGACGTGTTGTGTTTACAAACAAAAAGCAATTTAGTTTTATCTTTACCTAATCCACGTCTAAGCAAAGATTGCTACAAGGTATCAGTCGTTTACCAAATACCGCACAATTAATCTGCATCTTCGAAATCAACCCGACACAGCTGAAATGTTGTCATGAATGAAACTTTATTTTTCTCTCTTATGCGCGAAGAAAATATGTCCATATTCCGAATGAAAATTTGCACAAATATTCGATCGAGCTTTCCACGTCCTACTCGGAAGGAGAAGCAAAAAGAAGTGTTACCTTTCAAGTGTCTTCTGTTGCTCGGCGTCGAATGTCGAACGTGCTGGCTGATGTTCGTTCTTGGAGTTCACTGACGTCCTGTTTGTTCGTCGCGCACAACACTCACGAGCTGTGGTCCTTCAGTTGCTCGGCGACAGTCGACCGCGCGTGACAATGCTGCCGTATTTGCTAGCACTAAGGGCTCTCCTGGAAGGAGCGAAAGTATAAAGTGTGGCTTGCATTGTGGCTGCAAAAAGCACTCATTCCGCAGATCGCATTCGCGGTTTCAACAGCCGAGGAAGAGGGCTCGTTGGAGACGGAGAGGAGGGCCCGGAGGCGGCAACCCGGACTTGGCCCGCCATCTTCCGGACGGAACGGTAAATTAAACCCCAGCAGCGGCCGGCGCCGCGAGCCGTATGGTGCTGCTCGCACAAAATGCATCGTTTTTCTCGGCAGAGGAGCGTTGTTGCGACTGTCTGCCATCTAACTCGACAGCCAATAGCTCTCTTGTAAGGAGACAGGTACATGGACGGCCACCATTCTGTTCGCCGATTGCGGAAACGTCAGGAGCTCTCGTTACATCTCGATAGCGCGAGGCACTACAAATTCTCGCCTGTGGCGCGACGAAATCATACTTACCTGGCGTAGGGGATACCGTGATCATGAAGGCGGTTCCTCCGGGGTGAGGCTCTTCCATTGCACTTCGGTCGAGCCGACCCCCGCGATTACTCCAAATGTGAGTAACTCGGGCGCATAATTTTTGGTAGTCGGGACTTGCGTTCGCGCTGTCCCGGTGTCTATTTCAATTGCAAACACAGTATTCTGTGGTAGCAGTCGGTAACTAGTGCGTCTGAGCATTCGGCCAGCAACGTGTTCCGCAAGGGACTGCCAAACGCAGCAGCACGCGCGTACCACACGTCTGCGTCGACCTGGCGTCAAACCCAGAGCCAGAGCACACTGTCTGTTCGATAAGCGCGGGGGACGCGCACCAGTAGTAGTAGCGGCAGCCGCGAGATGGCACAAGCGGTCTAACTCTGGTACGACATCCACATTAATGGCCGAACGGCGACTTTTGGCTTTCTCTGTCCATCAGGGGAATGCGCGCCAAACGCAATTGGACGGCGCGACATTCCCTGCACGCACGGCGACCGCGGTGGCGCGAGCCGGCGTACACCGAGGCGTCGCCCAGCCGAACGCTTTGTCGTCTGTGGCCAGGTACATGAGGGGGCCGGAAGCAAGCGTCTAGCGTAGCGTCCCAAGACTTGCAGACTTGCGGCACTTGAGGAGCTTGCGGGGATGTGAAATGACGTGGCCAACTGTACCGAAAACGGGGAAGAGAAATTCTAGGCAACAGCCACTTGTGCTCCCAGGCGGCCACACTGACAACGAGGGCCAGCGTTGCTTAAATTCGGTGATGGGACGAGAACCGCTGTAGGCTGTTTATTAGGCCACGACAGTGAGCGTTTACTTACTGTAAGGAATGTCTTGTCGTCGCAGGTGTTGTGTTTCGCCTGTACTCGGGGCTCTCAGGGAAAGTAGAAAACGCAATGTTATCAGGTGTTTTTCTTGCAAGAAATCGAGTCAAAAGGTCTGTATTACACACGTCTTTAACAGGTTCGGAACTTCAAATCTGTTTATGGCCACTTTACAAGCTCGCTATTCGTCTTCCAAAATATTAAAAGTACACCATACCTCCAGATTCAGCCGTCCCCCACCCCCTGTACAAAACTGTCTGTCGTATGGGCGCCCTTGGAGTGAGAACAGATAGGTTTCGAATGGAATGGAAATAACATAAAACTCTTCTTTTCTCTCTCTCTCTCTCTCTCTCTCTGTAACAAGTGTAATTAAAAACACAATTTCTCCCTACTCACTGACAAAATATCCGAACAGTGCCTTCTGTAACACACACAGTTCTACGTTGACAGACGCGTAATAGCGGCAGTTTCAATAAATTACTAATTGCAGAAACGGGTAGCCCTCAGTGAATTCGTTGTTGCATCACTACATTCACAGAAAAGAGACTTCCTTGTTTCCCATCGCTTTGTTACACACCTGACGTGTTGTGTTTACAAACAAAAAGCAATTTAGTTTTATCTTTACCTAATCCACGTCTAAGCAAAGATTGCTACAAGGTATCAGTCGTTTACCAAATACCGCACAATTAATCTGCATCTTCGAAATCAACCCGACACAGCTGAAATGTTGTCATGAATGAAACTTTATTTTTCTCTCTTATGCGCGAAGAAAATATGTCCATATTCCGAATGAAAATTTGCACAAATATTCGATCGAGCTTTCCACGTCCTACTCGGAAGGAGAAGCAAAAAGAAGTGTTACCTTTCAAGTGTCTTCTGTTGCTCGGCGTCGAATGTCGAACGTGCTGGCTGATGTTCGTTCTTGGAGTTCACTGACGTCCTGTTTGTTCGTCGCGCACAACACTCACGAGCTGTGGTCCTTCAGTTGCTCGGCGACAGTCGACCGCGCGTGACAATGCTGCCGTATTTGCTAGCACTAAGGGCTCTCCTGGAAGGAGCGAAAGTATAAAGTGTGGCTTGCATTGTGGCTGCAAAAAGCACTCATTCCGCAGATCGCATTCGCGGTTTCAACAGCCGAGGAAGAGGGCTCGTTGGAGACGGAGAGGAGGGCCCGGAGGCGGCAACCCGGACTTGGCCCGCCATCTTCCGGACGGAACGGTAAATTAACCCCAGCAGCGGCCGGCGCCGCGAGCCGTATGGTGCTGCTCGCACAAAATGCATCGTTTTTCTCGGCAGAGGAGCGTTGTTGCGACTGTCTGCCATCTAACTCGACAGCCAATAGCTCTCTTGTAAGGAGACAGGTACATGGACGGCCACCATTCTGTTCGCCGATTGCGGAAACGTCAGGAGCTCTCGTTACATCTCGATAGCGCGAGGCACTACAAATTCTCGCCTGTGGCGCGACGAAATCATACTTACCTGGCGTAGGGGATACCGTGATCATGAAGGCGGTTCCTCCGGGGTGAGGCTCTTCCATTGCACTTCGGTCGAGCCGACCCCCGCGATTACTCCAAATGTGAGTAACTCGGGCGCATAATTTTTGGTAGTCGGGACTTGCGTTCGCGCTGTCCCGGTGTCTATTTCAATTGCAAACACAGTATTCTGTGGTAGCAGTCGGTAACTAGTGCGTCTGAGCATTCGGCCAGCAACGTGTTCCGCAAGGGACTGCCAAAACGCAGCAGCACGCGCGTACCACACGTCTGCGTCGACCTGGCGTCAAACCCAGAGCCAGAGCACACTGTCTGTTCGATAAGCGCGGGGGACGCGCACCAGTAGTAGTAGCGGCAGCCGCGAGATGGCACAAGCGGTCTAACTCTGGTACGACATCCACATTAATGGCCGAACGGCGACTTTTGGCTTTCTCTGTCCATCAGGGGAATGCGCGCCAAACGCAATTGGACGGCGCGACATTCCCTGCACGCACGGCGACCGCGGTGGCGCGAGCCGGCGTACACCGAGGCGTCGCCCAGCCGAACGCTTTGTCGTCTGTGGCCAGGTACATGAGGGGGCCGGAAGCAAGCGTCTAGCGTAGCGTCCCAAGACTTGCAGACTTGCGGCACTTGAGGAGCTTGCGGGGATGTGAAATGACGTGGCCAACTGTACCGAAAACGGGGAAGAGAAATTCTAGGCAACAGCCACTTGTGCTCCCAGGCGGCCACACTGACAACGAGGGCCAGCGTTGCTTAAATTCGGTGATGGGACGAGAACCGCTGTAGGCTGTTTATTAGGCCACGACAGTGAGCGTTTACTTACTGTAAGGAATGTCTTGTCGTCGCAGGTGTTGTGTTTCGCCTGTACTCGGGGCTCTCAGGGAAAGTAGAAAACGCAATGTTATCAGGTGTTTTTCTTGCAAGAAATCGAGTCAAAAGGTCTGTATTACACACGTCTTTAACAGGTTCGGAACTTCAAATCTGTTTATGGCCACTTTACAAGCTCGCTATTCGTCTTCCAAAATATTAAAAGTACACCATACCTCCAGATTCAGCCGTCCCCCACCCCCTGTACAAAACTGTCTGTCGTATGGGCGCCCTTGGAGTGAGAACAGATAGGTTTCGAATGGAATGGAAATAACATAAAACTCTTCTTTTCTCTCTCTCTCTCTCTCTCTCTCTGTAACAAGTGTAATTAAAAACACAATTTCTCCCTACTCACTGACAAAATATCCGAACAGTGCCTTCTGTAACACACACAGTTCTACGTTGACAGACGCGTAATAGCGGCAGTTTCAATAAATTACTAATTGCAGAAACGGGTAGCCCTCAGTGAATTCGTTGTTGCATCACTACATTCACAGAAAAGAGACTTCCTTGTTTCCCATCGCTTTGTTACACACCTGACGTGTTGTGTTTACAAACAAAAAGCAATTTAGTTTTATCTTTACCTAATCCACGTCTAAGCAAAGATTGCTACAAGGTATCAGTCGTTTACCAAATACCGCACAATTAATCTGCATCTTCGAAATCAACCCGACACAGCTGAAATGTTGTCATGAATGAAACTTTATTTTTCTCTCTTATGCGCGAAGAAAATATGTCCATATTCCGAATGAAAATTTGCACAAATATTCGATCGAGCTTTCCACGTCCTACTCGGAAGGAGAAGCAAAAAGAAGTGTTACCTTTCAAGTGTCTTCTGTTGCTCGGCGTCGAATGTCGAACGTGCTGGCTGATGTTCGTTCTTGGAGTTCACTGACGTCCTGTTTGTTCGTCGCGCACAACACTCACGAGCTGTGGTCCTTCAGTTGCTCGGCGACAGTCGACCGCGCGTGACAATGCTGCCGTATTTGCTAGCACTAAGGGCTCTCCTGGAAGGAGCGAAAGTATAAAGTGTGGCTTGCATTGTGGCTGCAAAAAGCACTCATTCCGCAGATCGCATTCGCGGTTTCAACAGCCGAGGAAGAGGGCTCGTTGGAGACGGAGAGGAGGGCCCGGAGGCGGCAACCCGGACTTGGCCCGCCATCTTCCGGACGGAACGGTAAATTAACCCCAGCAGCGGCCGGCGCCGCGAGCCGTATGGTGCTGCTCGCACAAAATGCATCGTTTTTCTCGGCAGAGGAGCGTTGTTGCGACTGTCTGCCATCTAACTCGACAGCCAATAGCTCTCTTGTAAGGAGACAGGTACATGGACGGCCACCATTCTGTTCGCCGATTGCGGAAACGTCAGGAGCTCTCGTTACATCTCGATAGCGCGAGGCACTACAAATTCTCGCCTGTGGCGCGACGAAATCATACTTACCTGGCGTAGGGGATACCGTGATCATGAAGGCGGTTCCTCCGGGGTGAGGCTCTTCCATTGCACTTCGGTCGAGCCGACCCCCGCGATTACTCCAAATGTGAGTAACTCGGGCGCATAATTTTTGGTAGTCGGGACTTGCGTTCGCGCTGTCCCGGTGTCTATTTCAATTGCAAAACACAGTATTCTGTGGTAGCAGTCGGTAACTAGTGCGTCTGAGCATTCGGCCAGCAACGTGTTCCGCAAGGGACTGCCAAACGCAGCAGCACGCGCGTACCACACGTCTGCGTCGACCTGGCGTCAAACCCAGAGCCAGAGCACACTGTCTGTTCGATAAGCGCGGGGGACGCGCACCAGTAGTAGTAGCGGCAGCCGCGAGATGGCACAAGCGGTCTAACTCTGTACGACATCCACATTAATGGCCGAACGGCGACTTTTGGCTTTCTCTGTCCATCAGGGGAATGCGCGCCAAACGCAATTGGACGGCGCGACATTCCCTGCACGCACGGCGACCGCGGTGGCGCGAGCCGGCGTACACCGAGGCGTCGCCCAGCCGAACGCTTTGTCGTCTGTGGCCAGGTACATGAGGGGGCCGGAAGCAAGCGTCTAGCGTAGCGTCCCAAGACTTGCAGACTTGCGGCACTTGAGGAGCTTGCGGGGATGTGAAATGACGTGGCCAACTGTACCGAAAACGGGGAAGAGAAATTCTAGGCAACAGCCACTTGTGCTCCCAGGCGGCCACACTGACAACGAGGGCCAGCGTTGCTTAAATTCGGTGATGGGACGAGAACCGCTGTAGGCTGTTTATTAGGCCACGACAGTGAGCGTTTACTTACTGTAAGGAATGTCTTGTCGTCGCAGGTGTTGTGTTTCGCCTGTACTCGGGGCTCTCAGGGAAAGTAGAAAACGCAATGTTATCAGGTGTTTTTCTTGCAAGAAATCGAGTCAAAAGGTCTGTATTACACACGTCTTTAACAGGTTCGGAACTTCAAATCTGTTTATGGCCACTTTACAAGCTCGCTATTCGTCTTCCAAAATATTAAAAGTACACCATACCTCCAGATTCAGCCGTCCCCCACCCCCTGTACAAAACTGTCTGTCGTATGGGCGCCCTTGGAGTGAGAACAGATAGGTTTCGAATGGAATGGAAATAACATAAAACTCTTCTTTTCTCTCTCTCTCTCTCTCTCTCTCTGTAACAAGTGTAATTAAAAACACAATTTCTCCCTACTCACTGACAAAATATCCGAACAGTGCCTTCTGTAACACACCACACCAGTTCTACGTTGACAGACGCGTAATAGCGGCAGTTTCAATAAATTACTAATTGCAGAAACGGGTAGCCCTCAGTGAATTCGTTGTTGCATCACTACATTCACAGAAAAGAGACTTCCTTGTTTCCCATCGCTTTGTTACACACCTGACGTGTTGTGTTTACAAACAAAAAGCAATTTAGTTTTATCTTTACCTAATCCACGTCTAAGCAAAGATTGCTACAAGGTATCAGTCGTTTACCAAATACCGCACAATTAATCTGCATCTTCGAAATCAACCCGACACAGCTGAAATGTTGTCATGAATGAAACTTTATTTTTCTCTCTTATGCGCGAAGAAAATATGTCCATATTCCGAATGAAAATTTGCACAAATATTCGATCGAGCTTTCCACGTCCTACTCGGAAGGAGAAGCAAAAAGAAGTGTTACCTTTCAAGTGTCTTCTGTTGCTCGGCGTCGAATGTCGAACGTGCTGGCTGATGTTCGTTCTTGGAGTTCACTGACGTCCTGTTTGTTCGTCGCGCACAACACTCACGAGCTGTGGTCCTTCAGTTGCTCGGCGACAGTCGACCGCGCGTGACAATGCTGCCGTATTTGCTAGCACTAAGGGCTCTCCTGGAAGGAGCGAAAGTATAAAGTGTGGCTTGCATTGTGGCTGCAAAAAGCACTCATTCCGCAGATCGCATTCGCGGTTTCAACAGCCGAGGAAGAGGGCTCGTTGGAGACGGAGAGGAGGGCCCGGAGGCGGCAACCCGGACTTGGCCCGCCATCTTCCGGACGGAACGGTAAATTAACCCCAGCAGCGGCCGGCGCCGCGAGCCGTATGGTGCTGCTCGCACAAAATGCATCGTTTTTTCTCGGCAGAGGAGCGTTGTTGCGACTGTCTGCCATCTAACTCGACAGCCAATAGCTCTCTTGTAAGGAGACAGGTACATGGACGGCCACCATTCTGTTCGCCGATTGCGGAAACGTCAGGAGCTCTCGTTACATCTCGATAGCGCGAGGCACTACAAATTCTCGCCTGTGGCGCGACGAAATCATACTTACCTGGCGTAGGGGATACCGTGATCATGAAGGCGGTTCCTCCGGGGTGAGGCTCTTCCATTGCACTTCGGTCGAGCTGACCCCCGCGATTACTCCAAATGTGAGTAACTCGGGCGCATAATTTTTGGTAGTCGGGACTTGCGTTCGCGCTGTCCCGGTGTCTATTTCAATTGCAAACACAGTATTCTGTGGTAGCAGTCGGTAACTAGTGCGTCTGAGCATTCGGCCAGCAACGTGTTCCGCAAGGGACTGCCAAACGCAGCAGCACGCGCGTACCACACGTCTGCGTCGACCTGGCGTCAAACCCAGAGCCAGAGCACACTGTCTGTTCGATAAGCGCGGGGGACGCGCACCAGTAGTAGTAGCGGCAGCCGCGAGATGGCACAAGCGGTCTAACTCTGGTACGACATCCACATTAATGGCCGAACGGCGACTTTTGGCTTTCTCTGTCCATCAGGGGAATGCGCGCCAAACGCAATTGGACGGCGCGACATTCCCTGCACGCACGGCGACCGCGGTGGCGCGAGCCGGCGTACACCGAGGCGTCGCCCAGCCGAACGCTTTGTCGTCTGTGGCCAGGTACATGAGGGGGCCGGAAGCAAGCGTCTAGCGTAGCGTCCCAAGACTTGCAGACTTGCGGCACTTGAGGAGCTTGCGGGGATGTGAAATGACGTGGCCAACTGTACCGAAAACGGGGAAGAGAAATTCTAGGCAACAGCCACTTGTGCTCCCAGGCGGCCACACTGACAACGAGGGCCAGCGTTGCTTAAATTCGGTGATGGGACGAGAACCGCTGTAGGCTGTTTATTAGGCCACGACAGTGAGCGTTTACTTACTGTAAGGAATGTCTTGTCGTCGCAGGTGTTGTGTTTCGCC